>NW_027462444.1:0-61830 GCF_050947455.1 Rhinoderma darwinii
ACATAATGCCAGTAATATGAGGGGACAGGGACATTATGCCGGTAATATGAGAGGACATTGACATAATGCCTGTAATATGAACGAACAGGAACATGAAACCTGTAATATGAAGGATCAGGGACATAATGCCTGTAATATGAGGGAACAGTCGCATTATGCCGGTAATATGAAGGAACAGGGACATAATGCCTGTAATTAGAGATGAGCGAACCGGGACAACCGAACCCGGTTTCGGTCCGAACTTCCGGTAAAGTTCGGTTCGCAGCGAATCCGAACTTCACCGGGTTCGGCCGAACCCGTTTTGACCGAACCCGGTCAAAAACATTATACAAATCGGGAGCCACTTATCTCTATCAATCACTGATAGAGAAAAGAGGCTGCTGATTAAAAATAAAATAAAAAGCATTTCATACGTACCCGGTCGTTGTCTTGTTGACGAGTCCCTCTTCTTCCTCCAGTCCGACCTTTTCTGACGCGGCAGCCTGTGATTGGCTGCAGAGGCCTCTGCAGCCTGTGATTGGCTGCAGAGGCCGCGGCAGCCTGTGATTGGCTGCAGCGCTCACAAGGCTGCATCGTCATCAAGGAATGTCGGGCCGGATGTCGAGAGGGACGCGTCACCAAGGCAACGGCCAGGAGACCGGACTGGAGGAAGCAGAAAGTTCTCGGTAAGTATGAACGTCTTTTTTTTTACAGGTACTGTGATCGGTAGTCACTGTCCAGGGTACTGAAACAGTTACTGCCGATCAGTTAACTCTTTCAGCACCCTGAACAGTGACTATTTAGTGTATGTGCACACACACTAATTACGTCCGTAAATGACGGACGTATTTCGGCCGCAAGTACCGGACCGAACACAGTGCAGGGAGCCGGGCTCCTAGCATCATACTTATGTACGATGCTAGGAGTCCCTGCCTCTCTGCAGGACAACTGTCCCGTACTGTAATCATGTTTTCAGTACGGGACAGTAGTTCCACGGAGAGGCAGGGACTCCTAGCATCGTACATAAATATGATGCTAGGAGCCCGGCTCCCTGCAGGGTGTTCGGTCCGGTACTTGCGGCCGAAATACGTCCGTCAATTACGGACGTAATTAGTGTGTGTGCACATACCCTTACTGACGTCGCCTAGCAACGCTGCCGTAATGACGGGTGCACACCTGTAGCCACCCATCATTACGGGGCCTCATGCACACGACCATAAAAACACCCGTTATCACGGGTCGTAATTACGACCCGAAATAGCGGGCCCATAGACTTCTGTTAGCCACGGGTACCTTCCCGTTTTCTCACGGGAAGGTGCCCGTGCCGTTAAAAAGATAGAACATGTTCTATTTTTTTATTTTACGGGCCGTGCTCGTAATTACGACTCGTAAGTACGAGCACGGCCGGCCGGCCACGGGCAGCTGGCCGCTTTTGCGAACCGTGCTGTCATTATAATTATAGCAGCACGGCCCGTAAAATAGAACATGTTCTATTTTTTTAACGGCACGGGCACCTTCCCGTGAGAATACGGAAAGGTACCCGTGGGTAACAGAAGTCTATGAGCCCGTTATTGCGGGTCGTAATTACGACCCGCAATAACGGGTGTTTTTACGGTCGTGTGCATGATGGGAGCACGGCTCGGAAAAACGAACGGCTGCCCGTGCTCATCTCCTGAAATAATCTGTGCTGCCTTAAACTCTGTGGACAGGTCAGGATCCTGTTTCTTTTAAATGCTGCTAGGGAACCCGCTCGATCCACTATATAAGGCTACGCTACAGTGCAGCATTTAAAAGAAACAGGATCCTGACCTGTCCACAGAGTTTAAGGCAGCACAGAGTATTTCAGGAGATGAGCGTGCAGATTCAGTGCTGTTGTGAACTCTGCTCTTACCATTACGTAGCTCTCAGTCTGTTATCTCTCCTCCACTCCTGTCCTCAAGAACACCTTCACATGATTGGCAAGTCACCACGTAATGGTAAGAGCAGAGTTCACAGCAGCACAGAGTATTTCAGGAGATGAGCGTGCGGATCTTGTGCGTGGTGGTGACTTGCCAATCATGTGAACGTGTTATAGAGGACAGGAGTGGAGGAGATGTAACAGACTGAGCTACGTAATGGTAAGAACAGAGTTCACAGCAGCACAGAGTATTTCAGGAGAGGAGCGTGCAGATTCAGTGCTGCTGTGAACTCTGCTCTTACCATTACGTAGCTCAGTCTGTTACCTCTCCTCCACTCCTGTCCTCAATAACACCTTCACGTGATTGGCAAGTCACCACCCCGCACAAGATCCGCACGCTCATCTCCTGAAATACTCTGTGCTGCTGTGAACTCTGCTCTTACCATTACGTGGTGACTTGCCAATCATGTGAAGGTGTTCTGGAGGACAGGAGTGGAGGAGAGGTAACAGACTGAGAGCTACGTAATGGTAAGAGCAGAGTTCGCAGCAGCACTGAATCTGCACGCTCATCTCCTGAAATACTCTGTGCTGCCTTAAACTCTATGGACAGGTCAGGATCCTGTTTCTTTTAAATGCTGCACTGTAGCGCAGCCGTATATAGTGGATCGAGCGGGTTCCCCAGCAGCATTTAAAAGAAACCGTGTTTGTGTATGTGTGTGTTTGTGTATATATGTGTGTTTGGGTATGTGACTTTGTCTGTTTTTGTTTTTATATGTGTGTGTGTATATATGGGTGTGTTTGTGTATATGTGTTTTGTGTATATGTTTGTGTATATATGGGTGTATTTGTGTATATGTTTGTGTGTAGATGTTTGTGTGTGTTTTTGTATATGTGTATATGTGTGTATATGGGTGTGTGTTTGTGTGTATATATGGGTGTGTTTGTGTATATGTGTTTGTGTATATGGGTGTGTGTTTGTGTGTATATATGGGTGTGTTTGTGTATATGTGTTTGTGTATATGTGTGTTTGGGTATGTGTGTTTTTGTTTGTATATGTGTTCGTGTATGTGTGTATAACTGTGTGTGTGTGTGTTTGGATATGTGTGTTTTTGTTTGTATATGTGTGAGTTCGTGTATATGTGTGTGTTTGTCTGTTTATGTGTGTGTGTATATCTTGTTGTGTTTGTGTATATATGTGTGTGTCTGTGTATGGTTGTTTGTTTGTGTGTGCGTGTATATATGTGTGTAGGTGAGTAGAAGTATTGGTATTGTTCACATTGATAACTGTTTTTTTATGTTGTTGCAGATTTTGATGTACCGATTGGACTACATCTACGATTCGTTGGACTACTGCGTAGATCTGCGTTTTTTCAAATTTTAATAAAATGGTTAACGAGGGTTTTGTTGGGGATTTCTTATTTCAATAAAAAAGAATTGTCTTTGTGTTTTTTTTTTTCAAACTTTATTAGTGCCTAGATAATGGCAGTTGGCTGATTGACAGCGTCCATTATTAAGGCGGTACTTAGTGTTAGCCGGTGCAGAGGCTAGCACTAACCACCCATTATTACCCCGGTACCCACCACCACCAGGGGTGCCGGGAAGAGCTTGGTACGATCCAGTACCCAACCATCTGTTGTGATGGTCGGGTACTGGGGCGGCCGTAGGCTGGTATTATGAGGCTGGGAAGGGCCAAAATCAGTGGACCTTCCCACCCTTGTAATGCTAGGCTGCTGCTGCTGTGTTGTATCGGGCTGGTTATAAAAATGGGGGGGACCCCCACGTCGTTTTTTTTTGGAATTTAACAAATTTAGCAATAGACGGGTCCCCCACATTTTTAATAACCAGCCATATACAAGGCCGCAGCAGTCTGGCATTACATGGGTGGGAAGGGCCACTGGTTTTGTCCATTCCCAGGCTAATAACACTGTGTTGTATGTGGCTGGTTATGATAAATTGGGTGGAACCCCATGTCTTTTTTAAAAAAAAAATGTAAATAAATAAATAATTTAAAAAAATGACGTGGGGTCCCCCCCCACTTTTATAACCAGCCAGATACAACACAGCAGCAGCAGCCTAGCATTACAAGGGTGGGAAGGTCCACTGTTTTTGGCCCTTCCCAGCCTCATAATACCAGCCTGCGGCCGCCCCAGGGCCCGACCATCACAACAGATGGTCGGGTACTGGATGGTACCTGGCTCTTCCCGGCACCCCTGGTGGTTTTGGGTACCGGGGTAATAATGGTGGTTAGTGTTAGCCTCTGCACCGGCTAACACTAAGCCTCGCATTAGTAATGGATGTTGTCACTCAGACAGCGGCCATTACTAAAGTGGTAATAATAAAATTTGAAAAGAAAAAGACAAAGATATAGATAAAATATTTTATTGAAATAAAGCACCCCCAACACAACCCTCATTAACCATTTTATTGTAGAAAAAAAACCGTCATCGAAGTAGTCCTCGAAACCGACGTAGTCCAAACACCAAACCTGTAAAAAAATAAAATAATGAAATAAAACATGTTGTAGGCTTAGATTCAGTTTAATGTGTGATACTGACTGTTATACCATGTATAGAAGCCTGCCGCGAAGTTGACTTAGATACAGGGCGCCAGCAGACAGTATCATACATGGCCATACAGACATATATACATGCAAACTATCATACATACATGCATACACACACACATGAAAACATACATACATACAAACAAACATGCAAAGATACATACATACATATATACAAGCATGCACAAATATACATGCAAACATAAATACATGCAAACATAATTACATACATGCACATATATAAACATACATGCAAACATACATGCAAAAATAAAAACATGCAAACATACATACATGCACATATATACATACATACATGACAACATACATACAAACATACATGACAACATACATACATGCAAACATACATACATGCAAACATACATACACACATGCAAACATATATACATGCAAATATACATACAAACATGCACATGTATACATACATGCCAACATACATGCAAACATACATGCACATATATACATACATACATGACAACATACATACATGCAAATATACATACATACACACATGCACATATATACATACCAACATACATGCACATATATACATACATGACAACATACATACATACATGACAACATACATACATATATATATATATATATACACACATGCAAATATACATACATTCATGCAAACATACATGCAAACATACATACAAATATACATACACACATGCACATATATACATACATGACTACATACATACATACATACATGACAACATACATGCAAAAATACATACATGCAAATATATACATGCAAATATACATACAAACATGCACATATATACATACATGCCAACATACATGCAAACATACATGCACAGATATACATACATACATACATGCCAACATACATACATGCCAAAAAATAATAATAATACGTTCATACTTACTTTCCTCCTGTCCGGCCTCCAGCGATGACGTTTCATTCATGTCGCCGCTGCAGCCTGTGATTGGCTGCAGAGGCGGTCACGTGGGATGAAGCGTCATCCTGACGTGCGTGACCGCCACTACAGCCTGTGATTGGCTGCAGCGGCGAAAGGGATGAAACGTCATCGCTGGAGGCCGGACAGGAGGAAAGTAAGTACGAACGTATAATTTTTATTTTTTTATTACATTTAAATGGTATTTTCCGCGCGCCGAGCATGTACTGTGAAGGTTGCTGAAAGAGTTAGTGCAGCCCATTAACTCTATCAGCACCCTGGACAGTAGCATGCTCGGCGCACGTAAGTGACAGGTTCGGTCAGAACTAGTTCGGTCCGAACCGAACTTTTTTGTGAAATTCGGCGAACTAGCCGAACCGAACTTTTGATAAGTTCGCTCATCTCTACCTGTAATATGAAGGAACAGGGACATGAAGCCTGCAATATGAAGGATCAGGGACATAGTGCCTGTAATATGAGGGAACAGTCGCATTATGCCGGTAATATGAAGGAACAGGGACATAATGCCGGTAATATGAAGGAACAGGGACGTAATGCCTGTTATATGAAGGAACAGGGAGGTAATGCCAAGAGATGGTCAGGAGACAGGGACAGCTGAGAGTAGAGAGACGGTCAGGAGCCAGGGACAGACGAGTGCAGAGAGACGGTCAGGAGCCAGGGACAGCCAAGTGCAGAGAGACGGTCAGGAGACCGGGACAGCCGAGTGCAGAGAGACGGTCAGGAGCCAGGGACAGCCAAGTGCAGAGAGACGGTCAGGAGACAGGGATAGCCGAGTGGAGAGAAACTGTCAGGAGTCAGGGACAGCCGAGTATAGAGAGACGGTCAGGAGCCTGGGACAGCCGAGTATAGAGAGATGGTCAGGAGTCAGGGACAGCCAAGTGCAGAGAGACGGTCAGTAGACAGGGACAGCCGGAAATAGAGAGACGGTCAGTAGACAGGGACAGCCGGAAATAGAGAGACGGTCAGAAGCCAGCGACAGCCGAGTGCAGAGAGTGGGTCAGGAGACAGGGACAGCTGAGAGTAGAGAGACGGTCAGGAGCCAGGCAGGGACATCCGAGTGCAGAGAGATGGTCAGGAGCCAGGGACAGCCGACTGCAGACAGACGGTCAGGAGACAGGGACACGGCATAATGTCCCTGTTCCCTCATATTACAGGCATTATGTCCCTGTTCCTTCATATTACAGACATTATATCCCTGTTCCCTCATCTTACAGGCATTATGTCCCTATTCCTTCATATTACCGGCATTACGTCCCTGTTCCTTCATATTACAGGCATTACGTCCCTGTTCCTTCATATTACAGGCATTATGTCCCTGTTCCTTCATATTACCGGCATTATGTCCCTGTTCCTTCATCTTACAGGCATTATGTCCCTGTTCCTTCATATTACCGGCATTATGTCCCTGTTCCTTCATATTACAGGCATGATGTCTCTGTTACTTCATCTTACAGGCATTATGTCTCTGTTCCTTCATCTTACCGGCATTATGTCCCTGTTCCTTCATATTACAGGCATTACGTCCCTGTTACTTCATCTTACAGGCATTATGTCCCTGTTCCTTCATATTACAGGCATGATGTCTCTGTTCCTTCATCTTACAGGCATTATGTCTCTGTTCCTTCATATTATCGGCATTACGTCTCTGTTCCTTCATCTTACAGGCATTATGTCCCTGTCCCTGTTTTGAAAAAAGCCCAGCGGCCCATTTAAAGAGGGATCCAACCTGCCATCCCTTACCTGCAAATGAAGGTACTTCCTTGTGTTTCACTGGTTGTTCTGGACTTCAATCATCCGCTTGTTGCTGTATTCTGCCCCTCTCTCGCTCCTTTTGATTTCTTGTCTGGTACATGTAGCTCTACTCCGGGTTTTCACTACTCCGGGTTTTGAGCCCTGGTCTGTACTGTGACTACGTCCTCGTCTTGTCATATCCTTATTGCTCTCTTAGTGATGACCCTTAGCTCTGTTCCGGACTGCGCCTCTGATCTTGCCACTAACATCCCTATGCAACGCTCCGCTGCCAATTTGTCATTACTCTCGGGACTGCAACCTAGGAATCCAAACGGGAAAATCAATACCTCCTTGCTGGGGTTAAAGGTGAGGAAGAGGGAGATTCCTTAAACTCCACAGTTTAAATTAGCGAACACCAAACGTGACAACGTGCACGGGACATAATGCCGGGAATATGATGGAACAGGGACATTATGCCGGTAATATGAGAGGACAGGGACATAATGCCAGTAATATGAGGGAACAGGGACATAATGCCAGTAATATCAAGGAACAGGGACATGAAGCCTGTAATATGAAGGAACAGGGACCTAATGCCGGTAATATGAAGGAACAGGGACATAATGCCGGGAATATGATGGAACAGGGACATTATGCCAGTAATATGAGAGGACAGGGACATAATGCCAGTAATATGAGGGAACAGCGACATTATGCCGGTAATATGAAGGAACAGGGAGGTAATGCCGATAATATGAAGGAACAGGGACATAATGCCGGTAATATGAGGGAACAGGGAAATAATGCCAGTAATATGAGGGAACAGGGAAATAATGCCTGTAATATAAAGGAACAGGGACATAATCCCTGTAATATGAAGGGACAGGGAGGTAATGCCGATAATATGAAGGAACAGGGACATAATGCCGGTAAGATGAGGGAACAGTGAAATAATGCCTGTAATATAAAGGAACAGGGACATAATGCCTGTAATATGAAGAAACAGGGAGGTAATGCCGATAATATGAAGGAACAGGGACATAATGCCGGTAATATGAAGGAACAGGGACATAATGCCTGTAATATGAAGGAACAGGGACATAATGCCGGTAATATGATGGAACAGGGACATAGTGCCTGTAATATGAAGGAACAGGGACATAATGCCGGTAATATGATGGAACAGGGACATAATGCCAGTAATATGAAGGAACAGGGACATAATGCCTGTAATATGAAGGAACAGGGACATAATGCCGGTAATATGAAGGAACAGGGAAATAATGCCTGTAATATGAAGGAACAGGGACATAATGCCTGTAATATGACGGAACAGGGACATAATGCAGGTAATATGAAGGAACAGGGACATAATGCTGGTAATATGAAGGAACGGGGACATAATGCCGGTAACATGAAGGAAAAGGGACATAATGCCTGTAATATAAAGGAACAGGGACATAATGCCGGTAATATGAAGTAACAGGGACTTAATGCTGGTAATATGAAGGAACAGAGACATAATTCCTGTAATATGAAGGAACAGGGACATAATGCCGGTAATATGAATGAACAGGGAAATAATGCCGGTAATATGAAGGAACAGGGACATAATGCCGGTAATATGAAGGAACGGGGATATAGTGCCTGTAATATGAAGGAAAAGGGACATAAGGCCTGCAATATGAAGTAACAGGGATATAATGCCGGTAATATGAAGGAGCAGGGACATAATGCCGGTAATATGAAGGAGCAGGGACATAATGCCGGTAAAATGAAGGAGCAGGGACATAATGCCGGTAATATGAAGGAACAGGGACATAATGCCTGTAATATGAAAGAACAGGGACATAATGCCGGTAATATGAAGGAACAGGGACATAATGCCGGTAATATGAAGGAACGGGAATATAGTGCCTGTAATATGAAGGAACAGGGACATAATGGCAGTAATATGAAGGAACAGGGAAATAATGCCTGTAATATGAAGGAACAGGGACATAATGCCGGTAATATGAAGGAACAGGGACATCATTCCTGTAATATGAAGGAACAGGGACATAATGCCGGTAATATGAAGGAACAGCGACATAATGCCTGTAATATGAAGGAACAGGGAGATAATGCCGGTAATATGATGGAACAGGGACATAATGCCTGTAATATGAAGGAACAGGGACATAATGCTGGTAATATGATGGAACAGGGACATAATGGCAGTAATATGAAGGAACAGGGACATAATGCCTGTAATATGAAAGAACAGGGACATAATGCCGGTAATATGAAGGAACAGGGACATAATCCCTGTAATATGAAGGGACAGGGAGGTAATGCCGATAATATGAAGGAACAGGGACATAATGCCGGTAAGATGAGGGAACAGTGAAATAATGCCTGTAATATAAAGGAACAGGGACATAATGCCTGTAATATGAAGAAACAGGGAGGTAATGCCGATAATATGAAGGAACAGGGACATAATGGCGGTAATATGAAGGAACAGGGACATAATGCCTGTAATATGAAGGAACAGGGACATAATGCCGGTAATATGATGGAACAGGGACATAGTGCCTGTAATATGAAGGAACAGGGACATAATGCCGGTAATATGATGGAACAGGGACATAATGCCAGTAATATGAAGGAACAGGGACATAATGCCTGTAATATGAAGGAACAGGGACATAATGCCGGTAATATGAAGGAACAGGGAAATAATGCCTGTAATATGAAGGAACAGGGACATAATGCCTGTAATATGACGGAACAGGGACATAATGCAGGTAATATGAAGGAACAGGGACATAATGCTGGTAATATGAAGGAACGGGGACATAATGCCGGTAACATGAAGGAAAAGGGACATAATGCCTGTAATATAAAGGAACAGGGACATAATGCCGGTAATATGAAGTAACAGGGACTTAATGCTGGTAATATGAAGGAACAGAGACATAATTCCTGTAATATGAAGGAACAGGGACATAATGCCGGTAATATGAATGAACAGGGAAATAATGCCGGTAATATGAAGGAACAGGGACATAATGCCGGTAATATGAAGGAACGGGGATATAGTGCCTGTAATATGAAGGAAAAGGGACATAAGGCCTGCAATATGAAGTAACAGGGATATAATGCCGGTAATATGAAGGAGCAGGGACATAATGCCGGTAATATGAAGGAGCAGGGACATAATGCCGGTAAAATGAAGGAGCAGGGACATAATGCCGGTAATATGAAGGAACAGGGACATAATGCCTGTAATATGAAAGAACAGGGACATAATGCCGGTAATATGAAGGAACAGGGACATAATGCCGGTAATATGAAGGAACGGGAATATAGTGCCTGTAATATGAAGGAACAGGGACATAATGGCAGTAATATGAAGGAACAGGGAAATAATGCCTGTAATATGAAGGAACAGGGACATAATGCCGGTAATATGAAGGAACAGGGACATCATTCCTGTAATATGAAGGAACAGGGACATAATGCCGGTAATATGAAGGAACAGCGACATAATGCCTGTAATATGAAGGAACAGGGAGATAATGCCGGTAATATGATGGAACAGGGACATAATGCCTGTAATATGAAGGAACAGGGACATAATGCTGGTAATATGATGGAACAGGGACATAATGGCAGTAATATGAAGGAACAGGGACATAATGCCTGTAATATGAAGGAACAGGGACATAATGCCGGTAATATGAAGGAACAGGGAAATAATGCCTGTAATATGAAGGAACAGGGACATAATGCCTGTAATATGACGGAACAGGGACATAATGCAGGTAATATGAAGGAGCAGGGACATAATGCCGGTAATATGAAGGAACAGGGACATAATGCCTGTAATATGAAAGAACAGGGACATAATGCCGGTAATATGAAGGAACAGGGACATAATGCCGGTAATATGAAGGAACGGGAATATAGTGCCTGTAATATGAAGGAACAGGGACATAATGGCAGTAATATGAAGGAACAGGGAAATAATGCCTGTAATATGAAGGAACAGGGACATAATGCCGGTAATATGAAGGAACAGGGACAACATTCCTGTAATATGAAGGAACAGGGACATAATGCCGGTAATATGAAGGAACAGCGACATAATGCCTGTAATATGAAGGAACAGGGACATAATGCCGGTAATATAATGGAACAGGGACATAATGCCTGTAATATGAAGGAACAGGGACATAATGCTGGTAACATGATGGAACAGGGACATAATGGCAGTAATATGAAGGAACAGGGACATAATGCCTGTAATATGAAGGAACAGGGACATAATGCCGGTAATATGAAGGAACAGGGAAATAATGCCTGTAATATGAAGGAACAGGGACATAATGCCTGTAATATGACGGAACAGGGACATAATGCAGGTAATATGAAGGAACAGGGACATAATGCCGGTAATATGAAGGAAAAGGGACATCATGCCTGTAATATGAAGGAACAGGGACATAATGCCGGTAATATGAAGGAAAAGGGACATAATGCCGGTAATATGAAGGAAAAGGGACATAAGGCCTGTAATATGAAGGAACAGGGACATAATTCCGGTAATATGAAGGAAAAGGGACATAATGCCGGTAATATGAAGGAAAAGGGACATAAGGCCTGTAATATGAAGGAAAAGGGACATAATGCCGGTAATATGAAGGAAAAGGGACATAATGCCTGTAATATGAAGAAACAGGGACATAATGCCGGTAATATGAAGGAACAGGGACATAATGCCTGTAATATGAAGGAACAGGGACATAATGCTTGTAATATGACGGAACAGGGACATAATGCAGGTAATATGAAGGAACAGGGACATAATGCTGGTAATATGAAGGAACAGAGACATAATTCCTGTAATATGAAGGAACAGGGACATAATGCCGGTAATATGAAGGAACAGGGACATAATGCCGGTAATATGAATGAACAGGGAAATAATGCCGGTAATATGAAGGAACAGGGACATAATGGCTGTAATATGAAGGAACAGGGACATAATGCCGGTAATATGAAGGAACAGGGAAATAATGCCTGTAATATGAAGGAACAGGGACATAATGCCTGTAATATGACGGAACAGGGACATAATGCAGGTAATATGAAGGAACAGGGACATAATGCTGGTAATATGAAGGAACAGAGACATAATTCCTGTAATATGAAGGAACAGGGACATAATGCCGGTAATATGAAGGAACAGGGACATAATGCCGGTAATATGAATGAACAGGGAAATAATGCCGGTAATATGAAGGAACGGGGACATAATGCCGGTAATATGAAGGAACGGGGATATAGTGCCTGTAATATGAAGGAAAAGGGACATAATGCCTGTAATATGAAGGAACAGGGACATAATGCCGGTAATATGATGGAACAGGGACATAATGCCTGTAATATGAAGGAACAGGGACATAATGCCGGTAATATGATGGAACAGGGACATAATGCCAGTAATATGAAGGAACAGGGACATAATGCCTGTAATATGAAGGAACAGGGACATAATGCCGGTAATATGAAGGAACAGGGAAATAATGCCTGTAATATGAAGGAACAGGGACATAATGCCTGTAATATGACGGAACAGTGACATAATGCCGGTAATATGAAGGAACAGGGACATAATGCCTGTAATATGAAGGAACAGGGACATAATGCCGGTAATATGATGGAACAGGGACGTAATGCCTGTAATATGAAGGAACAGGGACATAATGCCGGTAATATGATGGAACAGGGACATAATGGCAGTAATATGAAGGAACAGGGACATAATGCCTGTAATATGAAGGAACAGGGACATAATGCCGGTAATATGAAGGAACAGGGAAATAATGCCTGTAATATGAAGGAACAGGGACATAATGCCTGTAATATGACGGAACAGGGACATAATGCAGGTAATATGAAGGAACAGGGACATAATGCCGGTAATATGAAGGAACAGGGACATAATGCCGGTAATATGAATGAACAGGGAAATAATGCCGGTAATATGAAGGAACAGGGACATAATGCCGGTAATATGAAGGAACAGGGATATAGTGCCTGTAATATGAAGGAAAAGGGACATAAGGCCTGCAATATGAAGTAACAGGGATATAATGCCGGTAATATGAAGGAGCAGGGACATAATGCCGGTAATATGAAGGAGCAGGGACATAATGCCGGTAATATGAAGGAGCAGGGACATAATGCCGGTAATATGAAGGAACAGGGACATAATGCCTGTAATATGAAAGAACAGGGACATAATGCCGGTAATATGAAGGAACAGGGACATAATGCCGGTAATATGAAGGAACGGGAATATAGTGCCTGTAATATGAAGGAACAGGGACATAATGGCAGTAATATGAAGGAACAGGGAAATAATGCCTGTAATATGAAGGAACAGGGACATAATGCCGGTAATATGAAGGAACAGGGACATCATTCCTGTAATATGAAGGAACAGGGACATAATGCCGGTAATATGAAGGAACAGGGACATAATGCCTGTAATATGAAGGAACAAGGACATAATGCCGGTAATATGATGGAACAGGGACGTAATGCCAGGAAGATGAGTGAATAGGGACAAAATGCTGGTAAGATGAAGGAACAGGGACATAATGCTGGTAACATGAAGGAACAGGGACATAATGCCAGGAAGATGAGTGAATAGGGACATAATGCCGGTAATATGAAGGAACAAGGACATAATGCCTGTAATATAAAGGAACATGGACATAATGCCGGTAATATGAAGGAACAGGGACATAATGCTGGTAATATGAAGGAACAGGGACATAATGCCGATAACATGAAGGGACAGGCACATAATGCCGGTAAGATGAAGGGACAGGCACATAATGCCGGTAATATGAAAGAACAAGGACATAATGCCGGTAAGATGAGTTTACTGGGACATAATGCCGGTAAGATGAAGGAACAGGGACATAATGCGTGTAATATGAAGGAACAGGCGCTTTATGGCGGTAATATGAAGGAACAGGGACATAATGGCGGTAATATGATGGAACAGGGAAATAATGTCTGTAATATGTAGGAACAGGGACATCATGTCTGTAATATGAAGGAACAGGGACAAAATGCCTGTAATATGAAGGAACAGCACCATAATGCCGGTAATATGAAGGAACAGGGACATAATGCCTGTAATATGAAGGAACAGGGACATAATGCCGGTAATATGATGGAACAGGGACATAATGCCTGTAATATGAAGTAACAGGGACATAATGCCGGTAATATGATGGAACAGGGACATAATGCCAGTAATATGAAGGAACAGGGACATAATGCCGGTAATATGATGGAACAGGGACATAATGCCAGTAATATGAAGGAACAGGGACATAATGCCTGTAATATGAAGGAACAGGGACATAATGCCGGTAATATGAAGGAACAGGGAAATAATGCCTGTAATATGAAGGAACAGGGACATAATGCCGGTAATATGAAGGAACAGGGAAATAATGCCTGTAATATGAAGGAACAGGGACATAATGCCTGTAATATGACGGAACAGGGACATAATGCAGGTAATATGAAGGAACAGGGACATAATGCCGGTAATATGAAGGAAAAGGGACATCATGCCTGTAATATGAAGGAACAGGGACATAATTCCGGTAATATGAAGGAAAAGGGACATAATGCCGGTAATATGAAGGAAAAGGGACATAAGGCCTGTAATATGAAGGAAAAGGGACATAATGCCGGTAATATGAAGGAAAAGGGACATAATGCCTGTAATATGAAGGAACAGGGACATAATGCCGGTAATATGAAGGAACAGGGACATAATGCCTGTAATATGAAGGAACAGGGACATAATGCCGGTAATATGAAGGAACAGGGACATAATGCCTGTAATATGAAGGAACAGGGACATAATGCCGGTAATATGAAGGAACAGGGACATAATGCCTGTAATATGAATGAACAGGGAAATAATGCCGGTAATATGAAGGAACAGGGACATAATGGCAGTAATATGAAGGAACAGGGACATAATGCCGGTAATATGAAGGAACGGGAATATAATGCCGGTAATATGAAGGAACAGGGACATAATGCCGGTAATATGAAGGAACGGGGATATAGTGCCTGTAATATGAAGGAAAAGGGACATAAGGCCTGCAATATGAAGTAACAGGGATATAATGCCGGTAATATGAAGGAGCAGGGACATAATGCCGGTAATATGAAGGAGCAGGGACATAATGCCGGTAATATGAAGGAGCAGGGACATAATGCCGGTAATATGAAGGAACAGGGAAATAATGCCGGTAATATGAAGGAACAGGGAATATAGTGCCTGTAATATGAAGGAACAGGGACATAATGGCAGTAATATGAAGGAACAGGGAAATAATGCCTGTAATAGGAGGGAACAGGGACATAATGCCGGTAATATGAAGGTACAAGGACATAATGCCAGGAAGATGAGTGAATAGGGACAAAATGCCGGTAATATGAAGGAACAGGGACATAATGCCGGTAATATGAAGAAACAATGACATAATGCTGGTAATATGAAGGAACAGGGACATAATGCCAGGAAGATGAGTGAATAGGGACAAAATGCAGGTATGATAAAGGAACAGGGACATAATGCCTGTAATATGAAGGAACAAGGACATAATGCCGGTAATATGATGGAACAGGGACGTAATGCCAGGAAGATGAGTGAATAGGGACAAAATGCTGGTAAGATGAAGGAACAGGGACATAATGCTGGTAACATGAAGGAACAGGGACATAATGCCAGGAAGATGAGTGAATAGGGACATAATGCCGGTAATATGAAGGAACAAGGACATAATGCCTGTAATATAAAGGAACATGGACATAATGCCGGTAATATGAAGGAACAGGGACATAATGCTGGTAATATGAAGGAACAGGGACATAATGCCGATAAGATGAAAGGACAGGCACATAATGCCGGTAAGATGAAGGGACAGGCACATAATGCCGGTAATATGAAAGAACAAGGACATAATGTCGGTAAGATGAAGGAACAGGTACATAATGCCGGTAAGATGAGTTTACTGGGACATAATGCCGGTAAGATGAAGGAACAGGGACATAATGCCTGTAATATGAAGGAACAGGCGCTTTATGCCGGTAATATGAAGGAACAGGGACATAATGCCGGTAATATGATGGAACAGGGAAATAATGTCTGTAATATGTAGGAACAGGGACATCATGTCTGTAATATGAAGGAACAGGGACAAAATGCCTGTAATATGAAGGAACAGCACCATAATGCCGGTAATATGAAGGAACAGGGACATAATGCCTGTAATATGAAGGAACAGGGACATAATGCCGGTAATATGATGGAACAGGGACATAATGCCTGTAATATGAAGGAACAGGGACATAATGCCGGTAATATGATGGAACAGGGACATAATGCCAGTAATATGAAGGAACAGGGACATAATGCCTGTAATATGAAGGAACAGGGACATAATGCCGGTAATATGAAGGAACAGGGAAATAATG
The DNA here is from genome assembly GCF_050947455.1 of Rhinoderma darwinii. Lineage (NCBI taxonomy): Eukaryota > Metazoa > Chordata > Amphibia > Anura > Rhinodermatidae > Rhinoderma > Rhinoderma darwinii. Next base: position 16,712 of record NW_027462444.1, read on the forward strand.
TCTGTAATATGAAGGAACAGGGACATAATGCCTGTAATATGACGGAACAGGGACATAATGCCGGTAATATGAAGGAAAAGGGACATCATGCCTGTAATATGAAGGAACAGGGACATAATTCCGGTAATATGAAGGAAAAGGGACATAATGCCGGTAATATGAAGGAAAAGGGACATAAGGCCTGTAATATGAAGGAAAAGGGACATAATGCCGGTAATATGAAGGAAAAGGGACATAATGCCTGTAATATGAAGGAACAGGGACATAATGCCGGTAATATGAAGGAACAGGGACATAATGCCTGTAATATGAAGGAACAGGGACATAATGCCGGTAATATGAAGGAACAGGGACATAATGCCTGTAATATGAAGGAACAGGGACATAATGCCGGTAATATGAAGGAACAGGGACATAATGCCTGTAATATGAATGAACAGGGAAATAATGCCGGTAATATGAAGGAACAGGGACATAATGCCGGTAATATGAAGGAACGGGGATATAGTGCCTGTAATATGAAGGAAAAGGGACATAAGGCCTGCAATATGAAGTAACAGGGATATAATGCCGGTAATATGAAGGAGCAGGGACATAATGCCGGTAATATGAAGGAGCAGGGACATAATGCCGGTAATATGAAGGATCAGGGACATAATGCCGGTAATATGAAGGAACAGGGAAATAATGCCGGTAATATGAAGGAACAGGGAATATAGTGCCTGTAATATGAAGGAACAGGGACATAATGGCAGTAATATGAAGGAACAGGGAAATAATGCCTGTAATATGAAGGAACAGGGACATAATGGCGGTAATATGAAGGAACAGGGACATAATGGCGGTAATATGAAGGAACAGGGACATAATGCCGGTAATATGATGGAACAGGGACATAATGGCTGTAATATGAAGGAACAGGGACATAATGCCGGTAATATGAAGGAACAGAGACATAATTCCTGTAATATGAAGGAACAGGGACATAATGCCGGTAATATGAAGGAACAGGGACATAATGCCGGTAATATGAATGAACAGGGAAATAATGCCGGTAATATGAAGGAACAGGGACATAATGGCTGTAATATGAAGGAACAGGGACATAATGCCGGTAATATGAAGGAACAGGGAAATAATGCCTGTAATATGAAGGAACAGGGACATAATGCCTGTAATATGACGGAACAGGGACATAATGCAGGTAATATGAAGGAACAGGGACATAATGCTGGTAATATGAAGGAACAGAGACATAATTCCTGTAATATGAAGGAACAGGGACATAATGCCGGTAATATGAAGGAACAGGGACATAATGCCGGTAATATGAATGAACAGGGAAATAATGCCGGTAATATGAAGGAACAGGGACATAATGCCGGTAATATGAAGGAACGGGGATATAGTGCCTGTAATATGAAGGAAAAGGGACATAATGCCTGTAATATGAAGGAACAGGGACATAATGCCGGTAATATGATGGAACAGGGACATAATGCCTGTAATATGAAGGAACAGGGACATAATGCCGGTAATATGATGGAACAGGGACATAATGCCAGTAATATGAAGGAACAGGGACATAATGCCTGTAATATGAAGGAACAGGGACATAATGCCGGTAATATGAAGGAACAGGGAAATAATGCCTGTAATATGAAGGAACAGGGACATAATGCCTGTAATATGACGGAACAGTGACATAATGCCGGTAATATGAAGGAACAGGGACATAATGCCTGTAATATGAAGGAACAGGGACATAATGCCGGTAATATGATGGAACAGGGACATAATGCCTGTAATATGAAGGAACAGGGACATAATGCCGGTAATATGATGGAAAAGGGACATAATGGCAGTAATATGAAGGAACAGGGACATAATGCCTGTAATATGAAGGAACAGGGACATAATGCCGGTAATATGAAGGAACAGGGAAATAATGCCTGTAATATGAAGGAACAGGGACATAATGCCTGTAATATGACGGAACAGGGACATAATGCAGGTAATATGAAGGAACAGGGACATAATGCCGGTAATATGAAGGAACAGGGACATAATGCCGGTAATATGAATGAACAGGGAAATAATGCCGGTAATATGAAGGAACAGGGACATAATGCCGGTAATATGAAGGAACAGGGATATAGTGCCTGTAATATGAAGGAAAAGGGACATAAGGCCTGCAATATGAAGTAACAGGGATATAATGGCGGTAATATGAAGGAGCAGGGACATAATGCCGGTAATATGAAGGAGCAGGGACATAATGCCGGTAATATGAAGGAGCAGGGACATAATGCCGGTAATATGAAGGAACAGGGACATAATGCCTGTAATATGAAAGAACAGGGACATAATGCCGGTAATATGAAGGAACAGGGACATAATGCCGGTAATATGAAGGAACGGGAATATAGTGCCTGTAATATGAAGGAACAGGGACATAATGGCAGTAATATGAAGGAACAGGGAAATAATGCCTGTAATATGAAGGAACAGGGACATAATGCCGGTAATATGAAGGAACAGGGACATCATTCCTGTAATATGAAGGAACAGGGACATAATGCCGGTAATATGAAGGAACAGGGACATAATGCCTGTAATATGAAGGAACAAGGACATAATGCCAGTAATATGATGGAACAGGGACGTAATGCCAGGAAGATGAGTGAATAGGGACAAAATGCTGGTAAGATGAAGGAACAGGGACATAATGCTGGTAACATGAAGGAACAGGGACATAATGCCAGGAAGATGAGTGAATAGGGACATAATGCCGGTAATATGAAGGAACAAGGACATAATGCCTGTAATATAAAGGAACATGGACATAATGCCGGTAATATGAAGGAACAGGGACATAATGCTGGTAATATGAAGGAACAGGGACATAATGCCGATAAGATGAAGGGACAGGCACATAATGCCGGTAAGATGAAGGGACAGGCACATAATGCCGGTAATATGAAAGAACAAGGACATAATGCCGGTAAGATGAGTTTACTGGGACATAATGCCGGTAAGATGAAGGAACAGGGACATAATGCGTGTAATATGAAGGAACAGGCGCTTTATGGCGGTAATATGAAGGAACAGGGACATAATGCCGGTAATATGATGGAACAGGGAAATAATGTCTGTAATATGTAGGAACAGGGACATCATGTCTGTAATATGAAGGAACAGGGACAAAATGCCTGTAATATGAAGGAACAGCACCATAATGCCGGTAATATGAAGGAACAGGGACATAATGCCTGTAATATGAAGGAACAGGGACATAATGCCGGTAATATGATGGAACAGGGACATAATGCCTGTAATATGAAGTAACAGGGACATAATGCCGGTAATATGATGGAACAGGGACATAATGCCAGTAATATGAAGGAACAGGGACATAATGCCGGTAATATGATGGAACAGGGACATAATGCCAGTAATATGAAGGAACAGGGACATAATGCCTGTAATATGAAGGAACAGGGACATAATGCCGGTAATATGAAGGAACAGGGAAATAATGCCTGTAATATGAAGGAACAGGGACATAATGCCGGTAATATGAAGGAACAGGGAAATAATGCCTGTAATATGAAGGAACAGGGACATAATGCCTGTAATATGACGGAACAGGGACATAATGCAGGTAATATGAAGGAACAGGGACATAATGCCGGTAATATGAAGGAAAAGGGACATCATGCCTGTAATATGAAGGAACAGGGACATAATTCCGGTAATATGAAGGAAAAGGGACATAATGCCGGTAATATGAAGGAAAAGGGACATAAGGCCTGTAATATGAAGGAAAAGGGACATAATGCCGGTAATATGAAGGAAAAGGGACATAATGCCTGTAATATGAAGGAACAGGGACATAATGCCGGTAATATGAAGGAACAGGGACATAATGCCTGTAATATGAAGGAACAGGGACATAATGCCGGTAATATGAAGGAACAGGGACATAATGCCTGTAATATGAAGGAACAGGGACATAATGCCGGTAATATGAAGGAACAGGGACATAATGCCTGTAATATGAAGGAACAGGGACATAATGCCGGTAATATGAAGGAACAGGGAAATAATGCCGGTAAGATGAGTTTACTGGGACATAATGCCGGTAAGATGAAGGAACAGGGACATAATGCCTGTAATATGAAGGAACAGGCGCTTTATGCCGGTAATATGAAGGAACAGGGACATAATGCCGGTAATATGATGGAACAGGGAAATAATGTCTGTAATATGTAGGAACAGGGACATCATGTCTGTAATATGAAGGAACAGGGACAAAATGCCTGTAATATGAAGGAACAGCACCATAATGCCGGTAATATGAAGGAACAGGGACATAATGCCTGTAATATGAAGGAACAGGGACATAATGCCGGTAATATGATGGAACAGGGACATAATGCCTGTAATATGAAGGAACAGGGACATAATGCCGGTAATATGATGGAACAGGGACATAATGCCAGTAATATGAAGGAACAGGGACATAATGCCTGTAATATGAAGGAACAGGGACATAATGCCGGTAATATGAAGGAACAGGGAAATAATGTCTGTAATATGAAGGAACAGGGACATAATGCCTGTAATATGACGGAACAGGGACATAATGCCGGTAATATGAAGGAAAAGGGACATCATGCCTGTAATATGAAGGAACAGGGACATAATTCCGGTAATATGAAGGAAAAGGGACATAATGCCGGTAATATGAAGGAAAAGGGACATAAGGCCTGTAATATGAAGGAAAAGGGACATAATGCCGGTAATATGAAGGAAAAGGGACATAATGCCTGTAATATGAAGGAACAGGGACATAATGCCGGTAATATGAAGGAACAGGGACATAATGCCTGTAATATGAAGGAACAGGGACATAATGCCGGTAATATGAAGGAACAGGGACATAATGCCTGTAATATGAAGGAACAGGGACATAATGCCGGTAATATGAAGGAACAGGGACATAATGCCTGTTATATGAATGAACAGGGAAATAATGCCGGTAATATGAAGGAACAGGGACATAATGCCGGTAATATGAAGGAACGGGGATATAGTGCCTGTAATATGAAGGAAAAGGGACATAAGGCCTGCAATATGAAGTAACAGGGATATAATGCCGGTAATATGAAGGAGCAGGGACATAATGCCGGTAATATGAAGGAGCAGGGACATAATGCCGGTAATATGAAGGAGCAGGGACATAATGCCGGTAATATGAAGGAACAGGGAAATAATGCCGGTAATATGAAGGAACAGGGAATATAGTGCCTGTAATATGAAGGAACAGGGACATAATGGCAGTAATATGAAGGAACAGGGAAATAATGCCTGTAATATGAAGGAACAGGGACATAATGGCGGTAATATGAAGGAACAGGGACATAATGGCGGTAATATGAAGGAACAGGGACATAATGCCGGTAATATGAGGGAACAGGGACATAATGGCTGTAATATGAAGGAACAGGGACATAATGCCGGTAATATGAAGGAACAGAGACATAATTCCTGTAATATGAAGGAACAGGGACATAATGCCGGTAATATGAAGGAACAGGGACATAATGCCGGTAATATGAATGAACAGGGAAATAATGCCGGTAATATGAAGGAACAGGGACATAATGGCTGTAATATGAAGGAACAGGGACATAATGCCGGTAATATGAAGGAACAGGGAAATAATGCCTGTAATATGAAGGAACAGGGACATAATGCCTGTAATATGACGGAACAGGGACATAATGCCGGTAATATGAAGGAACAGGGACATAATGCCGGTAATATGAATGAACAGGGAAATAATGCCGGTAATATGAAGGAACAGGGACATAATGCCGGTAATATGAAGGAACGGGGATATAGTGCCTGTAATATGAAGGAAAAGGGACATAATGCCTGTAATATGAAGGAACAGGGACATAATGCCGGTAATATGATGGAAAAGGGACATAATGCCTGTAATATGAAGGAACAGGGACATAATGCCGGTAATATGATGGAACAGGGACATAATGCCAGTAATATGAAGGAACAGGGACATAATGCCTGTAATATGAAGGAACAGGGACATAATGCCGGTAATATGAAGGAACAGGGAAATAATGCCTGTAATATGAAGGAACAGGGACATAATGCCTGTAATATGACGGAACAGGGACATAATGCAGGTAATATGAAGGAACAGGGACATAATGCCGGTAATATGAAGGAACAGGGACATAATGCCGGTAATATGAATGAACAGGGAAATAATGCCGGTAATATGAAGGAACAGGGACATAATGCCGGTAATATGAAGGAACAGGGATATAGTGCCTGTAATATGAAGGAAAAGGGACATAAGGCCTGCAATATGAAGTAACAGGGATATAATGGCGGTAATATGAAGGAGCAGGGACATAATGCCGGTAATATGAAGGAGCAGGGACATAATGCCGGTAATATGAAGGAGCAGGGACATAATGGCGGTAATATGAAGGAACAGGGACATAATGCCTGTAATATGAAAGAACAGGGACATAATGCCGGTAATATGAAGGAACAGGGACATAATGCCGGTAATATGAAGGAACGGGAATATAGTGCCTGTAATATGAAGGAACAGGGACATAATGGCAGTAATATGAAGGAACAGGGAAATAATGCCTGTAATATGAAGGAACAGGGACATAATGCCGGTAATATGAAGGAACAGGGACATCATTCCTGTAATATGAAGGAACAGGGACATAATGCCGGTAATATGAAGGAACAGGGACATAATGCCTGTAATATGAAGGAACAAGGACATAATGCCAGTAATATGATGGAACAGGGACGTAATGCCAGGAAGATGAGTGAATAGGGACAAAATGCTGGTAAGATGAAGGAACAGGGACATAATGCTGGTAACATGAAGGAACAGGGACATAATGCCAGGAAGATGAGTGAATAGGGACATAATGCCGGTAATATGAAGGAACAAGGACATAATGCCTGTAATATAAAGGAACATGGACATAATGCCGGTAATATGAAGGAACAGGGACATAATGCTGGTAATATGAAGGAACAGGGACATAATGCCGATAAGATGAAGGGACAGGCACATAATGCCGGTAAGATGAAGGGACAGGCACATAATGCCGGTAATATGAAAGAACAAGGACATAATGCCGGTAAGATGAGTTTACTGGGACATAATGCCGGTAAGATGAAGGAACAGGGACATAATGCGTGTAATATGAAGGAACAGGCGCTTTATGGCGGTAATATGAAGGAACAGGGACATAATGCCGGTAATATGATGGAACAGGGAAATAATGTCTGTAATATGTAGGAACAGGGACATCATGTCTGTAATATGAAGGAACAGGGACAAAATGCCTGTAATATGAAGGAACAGCACCATAATGCCGGTAATATGAAGGAACAGGGACATAATGCCTGTAATATGAAGGAACAGGGACATAATGCCGGTAATATGATGGAACAGGGACATAATGCCTGTAATATGAAGTAACAGGGACATAATGCCGGTAATATGATGGAACAGGGACATAATGCCAGTAATATGAAGGAACAGGGACATAATGCCGGTAATATGATGGAACAGGGACATAATGCCAGTAATATGAAGGAACAGGGACATAATGCCTGTAATATGAAGGAACAGGGACATAATGCCGGTAATATGAAGGAACAGGGAAATAATGCCTGTAATATGAAGGAACAGGGACATAATGCCGGTAATATGAAGGAACAGGGAAATAATGCCTGTAATATGAAGGAACAGGGACATAATGCCTGTAATATGACGGAACAGGGACATAATGCAGGTAATATGAAGGAACAGGGACATAATGCCGGTAATATGAAGGAAAAGGGACATCATGCCTGTAATATGAAGGAACAGGGACATAATTCCGGTAATATGAAGGAAAAGGGACATAATGCCGGTAATATGAAGGAAAAGGGACATAAGGCCTGTAATATGAAGGAAAAGGGACATAATGCCGGTAATATGAAGGAAAAGGGACATAATGCCTGTAATATGAAGGAACAGGGACATAATGCCGGTAATATGAAGGAACAGGGACATAATGCCTGTAATATGAAGGAACAGGGACATAATGCCGGTAATATGAAGGAACAGGGACATAATGCCTGTAATATGAAGGAACAGGGACATAATGCCGGTAATATGAAGGAACAGGGACATAATGCCTGTAATATGAAGGAACAGGGACATAATGCCGGTAATATGAAGGAACAGGGAAATAATGCCGGTAAGATGAGTTTACTGGGACATAATGCCGGTAAGATGAAGGAACAGGGACATAATGCCTGTAATATGAAGGAACAGGCGCTTTATGCCGGTAATATGAAGGAACAGGGACATAATGCCGGTAATATGATGGAACAGGGAAATAATGTCTGTAATATGTAGGAACAGGGACATCATGTCTGTAATATGAAGGAACAGGGACAAAATGCCTGTAATATGAAGGAACAGCACCATAATGCCGGTAATATGAAGGAACAGGGACATAATGCCTGTAATATGAAGGAACAGGGACATAATGCCGGTAATATGATGGAACAGGGACATAATGCCTGTAATATGAAGGAACAGGGACATAATGCCGGTAATATGATGGAACAGGGACATAATGCCAGTAATATGAAGGAACAGGGACATAATGCCTGTAATATGAAGGAACAGGGACATAATGCCGGTAATATGAAGGAACAGGGAAATAATGTCTGTAATATGAAGGAACAGGGACATAATGCCTGTAATATGACGGAACAGGGACATAATGCCGGTAATATGAAGGAAAAGGGACATCATGCCTGTAATATGAAGGAACAGGGACATAATTCCGGTAATATGAAGGAAAAGGGACATAATGCCGGTAATATGAAGGAAAAGGGACATAAGGCCTGTAATATGAAGGAAAAGGGACATAATGCCGGTAATATGAAGGAAAAGGGACATAATGCCTGTAATATGAAGGAACAGGGACATAATGCCGGTAATATGAAGGAACAGGGACATAATGCCTGTAATATGAAGGAACAGGGACATAATGCCGGTAATATGAAGGAACAGGGACATAATGCCTGTAATATGAAGGAACAGGGACATAATGCCGGTAATATGAAGGAACAGGGACATAATGCCTGTTATATGAATGAACAGGGAAATAATGCCGGTAATATGAAGGAACAGGGACATAATGCCGGTAATATGAAGGAACGGGGATATAGTGCCTGTAATATGAAGGAAAAGGGACATAAGGCCTGCAATATGAAGTAACAGGGATATAATGCCGGTAATATGAAGGAGCAGGGACATAATGCCGGTAATATGAAGGAGCAGGGACATAATGCCGGTAATATGAAGGAGCAGGGACATAATGCCGGTAATATGAAGGAACAGGGAAATAATGCCGGTAATATGAAGGAACAGGGAATATAGTGCCTGTAATATGAAGGAACAGGGACATAATGGCAGTAATATGAAGGAACAGGGAAATAATGCCTGTAATATGAAGGAACAGGGACATAATGGCGGTAATATGAAGGAACAGGGACATAATGGCGGTAATATGAAGGAACAGGGACATAATGCCGGTAATATGAAGGAACAGAGACATAATTCCTGTAATATGAAGGAACAGGGACATAATGCCGGTAATATGAAGGAACAGGGACATAATGCCGGTAATATGAATGAACAGGGAAATAATGCCGGTAATATGAAGGAACAGGGACATAATGGCTGTAATATGAAGGAACAGGGACATAATGCCGGTAATATGAAGGAACAGGGAAATAATGCCTGTAATATGAAGGAACAGGGACATAATGCCTGTAATATGACGGAACAGGGACATAATGCCGGTAATATGAAGGAACAGGGACATAATGCCGGTAATATGAATGAACAGGGAAATAATGCCGGTAATATGAAGGAACAGGGACATAATGCCGGTAATATGAAGGAACGGGGATATAGTGCCTGTAATATGAAGGAAAAGGGACATAATGCCTGTAATATGAAGGAACAGGGACATAATGCCGGTAATATGATGGAAAAGGGACATAATGCCTGTAATATGAAGGAACAGGGACATAATGCCGGTAATATGATGGAACAGGGACATAATGCCAGTAATATGAAGGAACAGGGACATAATGCCTGTAATATGAAGGAACAGGGACATAATGCCGGTAATATGAAGGAACAGGGAAATAATGCCTGTAATATGAAGGAACAGGGACATAATGCCTGTAATATGACGGAACAGTGACATAATGCCGGTAATATGAAGGAACAGGGACATAATGCCTGTAATATGAAGGAACAGGGACATAATGCCGGTAATATGATGGAACAGGGACATAATGCCTGTAATATGAAGGAACAGGGACATAATGCCGGTAATATGATGGAACAGGGACATAATGGCAGTAATATGAAGGAACAGGGACATAATGCCTGTAATATGAAGGAACAGGGACATAATGCCGGTAATATGAAGGAACAGGGAAATAATGCCTGTAATATGAAGGAACAGGGACATAATGCCTGTAATATGACGGAACAGGGACATAATGCAGGTAATATGAAGGAACAGGGACATAATGCCGGTAATATGAAGGAACAGGGACATAATGCCGGTAATATGAATGAACAGGGAAATAATGCCGGTAATATGAAGGAACAGGGACATAATGCCGGTAATATGAAGGAACAGGGATATAGTGCCTGTAATATGAAGGAAAAGGGACATAAGGCCTGCAATATGAAGTAACAGGGATATAATGCCGGTAATATGAAGGAGCAGGGACATAATGCCGGTAATATGAAGGAGCAGGGACATAATGCCGGTAATATGAAGGAGCAGGGACATAATGCCGGTAATATGAAGGAACAGGGACATAATGCCTGTAATATGAAAGAACAGGGACATAATGCCGGTAATATGAAGGAACAGGGACATAATGCCGGTAATATGAAGGAACGGGAATATAGTGCCTGTAATATGAAGGAACAGGGACATAATGGCAGTAATATGAAGGAACAGGGAAATAATGCCTGTAATATGAAGGAACAGGGACATAATGCCGGTAATATGAAGGAACAGGGACATCATTCCTGTAATATGAAGGAACAGGGACATAATGCCGGTAATATGAAGGAACAGGGACATAATGCCTGTAATATGAAGGAACAAGGACATAATGCCGGTAATATGATGGAACAGGGACGTAATGCCAGGAAGATGAGTGAATAGGGACAAAATGCTGGTAAGATGAAGGAACAGGGACATAATGCTGGTAACATGAAGGAACAGGGACATAATGCCAGGAAGATGAGTGAATAGGGACATAATGCCGGTAATATGAAGGAACAAGGACATAATGCCTGTAATATAAAGGAACATGGACATAATGCCGGTAATATGAAGGAACAGGGACATAATGCTGGTAATATGAAGGAACAGGGACATAATGCCGATAAGATGAAGGGACAGGCACATAATGCCGGTAAGATGAAGGGACAGGCACATAATGCCGGTAATATGAAAGAACAAGGACATAATGCCGGTAAGATGAGTTTACAGGGACATAATGCCGGTAAGATGAAGGAACAGGGACATAATGCGTGTAATATGAAGGAACAGGCGCTTTATGGCGGTAATATGAAGGAACAGGGACAAAATGCCTGTAATATGAAGGAACAGGGACATAATGCCGGTAATATGAAGGAACAGGGACATAATGCCGGTAATATGAATGAACAGGGAAATAATGCCGGTAATATGAAGGAACAGGGACATAATGCCGGTAATATGAAGGAACGGGGATATAGTGCCTGTAATATGAAGGAAAAGGGACATAATGCCTGTAATATGAAGGAACAGGGACATAATGCCGGTAATATGATGGAAAAGGGACATAATGCCTGTAATATGAAGGAACAGGGACATAATGCCGGTAATATGATGGAACAGGGACATAATGCCAGTAATATGAAGGAACAGGGACATAATGCCTGTAATATGAAGGAACAGGGACATAATGCCGGTAATATGAAGGAACAGGGAAATAATGCCTGTAATATGAAGGAACAGGGACATAATGCCTGTAATATGACGGAACAGTGACATAATGCCGGTAATATGAAGGAACAGGGACATAATGCCTGTAATATGAAGGAACAGGGACATAATGCCGGTAATATGATGGAACAGGGACATAATGCCTGTAATATGAAGGAACAGGGACATAATGCCGGTAATATGATGGAACAGGGACATAATGGCAGTAATATGAAGGAACAGGGACATAATGCCTGTAATATGAAGGAACAGGGACATAATGCCGGTAATATGAAGGAACAGGGAAATAATGCCTGTAATATGAAGGAACAGGGACATAATGCCTGTAATATGACGGAACAGGGACATAATGCAGGTAATATGAAGGAACAGGGACATAATGCCGGTAATATGAAGGAACAGGGACATAATGCCGGTAATATGAATGAACAGGGAAATAATGCCGGTAATATGAAGGAACAGGGACATAATGCCGGTAATATGAAGGAACAGGGATATAGTGCCTGTAATATGAAGGAAAAGGGACATAAGGCCTGCAATATGAAGTAACAGGGATATAATGCCGGTAATATGAAGGAGCAGGGACATAATGCCGGTAATATGAAGGAGCAGGGACATAATGCCGGTAATATGAAGGAGCAGGGACATAATGCCGGTAATATGAAGGAACAGGGACATAATGCCTGTAATATGAAAGAACAGGGACATAATGCCGGTAATATGAAGGAACAGGGACATAATGCCGGTAATATGAAGGAACGGGAATATAGTGCCTGTAATATGAAGGAACAGGGACATAATGGCAGTAATATGAAGGAACAGGGAAATAATGCCTGTAATATGAAGGAACAGGGACATAATGCCGGTAATATGAAGGAACAGGGACATCATTCCTGTAATATGAAGGAACAGGGACATAATGCCGGTAATATGAAGGAACAGGGACATAATGCCTGTAATATGAAGGAACAAGGACATAATGCCGGTAATATGATGGAACAGGGACGTAATGCCAGGAAGATGAGTGAATAGGGACAAAATGCTGGTAAGATGAAGGAACAGGGACATAATGCTGGTAACATGAAGGAACAGGGACATAATGCCAGGAAGATGAGTGAATAGGGACATAATGCCGGTAATATGAAGGAACAAGGACATAATGCCTGTAATATAAAGGAACATGGACATAATGCCGGTAATATGAAGGAACAGGGACATAATGCTGGTAATATGAAGGAACAGGGACATAATGCCGATAAGATGAAGGGACAGGCACATAATGCCGGTAAGATGAAGGGACAGGCACATAATGCCGGTAATATGAAAGAACAAGGACATAATGCCGGTAAGATGAGTTTACTGGGACATAATGCCGGTAAGATGAAGGAACAGGGACATAATGCGTGTAATATGAAGGAACAGGCGCTTTATGGCGGTAATATGAAGGAACAGGGACAAAATGCCTGTAATATGAAGGAACAGGGACATAATGCCGGTAATATGATGGAACAGGGACATAATGCCAGTAATATGAAGGAACAGGGACATAATGCCGGTAATATGATGGAACAGGGACATAATGCCAGTAATATGAAGGAACAGGGACATAATGCCTGTAATATGAAGGAACAGGGACATAATGCCGGTAATATGAAGGAACAGGGAAATAATGCCTGTAATATGAAGGAACAGGGACATAATGCCGGTAATATGAAGGAACAGGGAAATAATGCCTGTAATATGAAGGAACAGGGACATAATGCCTGTAATATGACGGAACAGGGACATAATGCAGGTAATATGAAGGAACAGGGACATAATGCCGGTAATATGAAGGAAAAGGGACATCATGCCTGTAATATGAAGGAACAGGGACATAATTCCGGTAATATGAAGGAAAAGGGACATAATGCCGGTAATATGAAGGAAAAGGGACATAAGGCCTGTAATATGAAGGAAAAGGGACATAATGCCGGTAATATGAAGGAAAAGGGACATAATGCCTGTAATATGAAGGAACAGGGACATAATGCCGGTAATATGAAGGAACAGGGACATAATGCCTGTAATATGAAGGAACAGGGACATAATGCCGGTAATATGAAGGAACAGGGACATAATGCCTGTAATATGAAGGAACAGGGACATAATGCCGGTAATATGAAGGAACAGGGACATAATGTCTGTAATATGAATGAACAGGGAAATAATGCCGGTAATATGAAGGAACAGGGACATAATGGCAGTAATATGAAGGAACAGGGACATAATGCCGGTAATATGAAGGAACGGGAATATAATGCCGGTAATATGAAGGAACAGGGACATAATGCCGGTAATATGAAGGAACGGGGATATAGTGCCTGTAATATGAAGCAAAAGGGACATAAGGCCTGCAATATGAAGTAACAGGGATATAATGCCGGTAATATGAAGGAGCAGGGACATAATGCCGGTAATATGAAGGAGCAGGGACATAATGCCGGTAATATGAAGGAGCAGGGACATAATGCCGGTAATATGAAGGAACAGGGAAATAATGCCGGTAATATGAAGGAACAGGGAATATAGTGCCTGTAATATGAAGGAACAGGGACATAATGGCAGTAATATGAAGGAACAGGGAAATAATGCCTGTAATAGGAGGGAACAGGGACATAATGCCGGTAATATGAAGGTACAAGGACATAATGCCAGGAAGATGAGTGAATAGGGACAAAATGCCGGTAATATGAAGGAACAGGGACATAATGCCGGTAATATGAAGAAACAAGGACATAATGCTGGTAATATGAAGGAACAGGGACATAATGCCAGGAAGATGAGTGAATAGGGACAAAATGCAGGTATGATAAAGGAACAGGGACATAATGCCTGTAATATGAAGGAACAAGGACATAATGCCGGTAATATGATGGAACAGGGACGTAATGCCAGGAAGATGAGTGAATAGGGACAAAATGCTGGTAAGATGAAGGAACAGGGACATAATGCTGGTAACATGAAGGAACAGGGACATAATGCCAGGAAGATGAGTGAATAGGGACATAATGCCGGTAATATGAAGGAACAAGGACATAATGCCTGTAATATAAAGGAACATGGACATAATGCCGGTAATATGAAGGAACAGGGACATAATGCTGGTAATATGAAGGAACAGGGACATAATGCCGATAAGATGAAAGGACAGGCACATAATGCCGGTAAGATGAAGGGACAGGCACATAATGCCGGTAATATGAAAGAACAAGGACATAATGTCGGTAAGATGAAGGAACAGGTACATAATGCCGGTAAGATGAGTTTACTGGGACATAATGCCGGTAAGATGAAGGAACAGGGACATAATGCCTGTAATATGAAGGAACAGGCGCTTTATGCCGGTAATATGAAGGAACAGGGACATAATGCCGGTAATATGATGGAACATTGAAATAATGTCTGTAATATGTAGGAACAGGGACATCATGTCTGTAATATGAAGGAACAGGGACAAAATGCCTGTAATATGAAGGAACAGCACCATAATGCCGGTAATATGAAGGAACAGGGACATAATGCCTGTAATATGAAGGAACAGGGACATAATGCCGGTAATATGATGGAACAGGGACATAATGCCTGTAATATGAAGGAACAGGGACATAATGCCGGTAATATGATGGAACAGGGACATAATGCCAGTAATATGAAGGAACAGGGACATAATGCCTGTAATATGAAGGAACAGGGACATAATGCCGGTAATATGAAGGAACAGGGAAATAATGTCTGTAATATGAAGGAACAGGGACATAATGCCTGTAATATGACGGAACAGGGACATAATGCCGGTAATATGAAGGAAAAGGGACATCATGCCTGTAATATGAAGGAACAGGGACATAATTCCGGTAATATGAAGGAAAAGGGACATAATGCCGGTAATATGAAGGAAAAGGGACATAAGGCCTGTAATATGAAGGAAAAGGGACATAATGCCGGTAATATGAAGGAAAAGGGACATAATGCCTGTAATATGAAGGAACAGGGACATAATGCCGGTAATATGAAGGAACAGGGACATAATGCCTGTAATATGAAGGAACAGGGACATAATGCCGGTAAAATGAAGGAACAGGGACATAATGCCTGTAATATGAAGGAACAGGGACATAATGCCGGTAATATGAAGGAACAGGGACATAATGCCTGTAATATGAATGAACAGGGAAATAATGCCGGTAATATGAAGGAACAGGGACATAATGCCGGTAATATGAAGGAACGGGGATATAGTGCCTGTAATATGAAGGAAAAGGGACATAAGGCCTGCAATATGAAGTAACAGGGATATAATGCCGGTAATATGAAGGAGCAGGGACATAATGCCGGTAATATGAAGGAGCAGGGACATAATGCCGGTAATATGAAGGAGCAGGGACATAATGCCGGTAATATGAAGGAACAGGGAAATAATGCCGGTAATATGAAGGAACAGGGAATATAGTGCCTGTAATATGAAGGAACAGGGACATAATGGCAGTAATATGAAGGAACAGGGAAATAATGCCTGTAATATGAAGGAACAGGGACATAATGGCGGTAATATGAAGGAACAGGGACATAATGGCGGTAATATGAAGGAACAGGGACATAATGCCGGTAATATGATGGAACAGGGACATAATGGCTGTAATATGAAGGAACAGGGACATAATGCCGGTAATATGAAGGAACGGGAATATAGTGCCTGTAATATGAAGGAACAGGGACATAATGTTAGTAATATGAAGGAACAGGGAAATAATGCCTGTAATATGAAGGAACAAGGACATAATGCCTGTAATATGATGGAACAGGGACATAATACCAGGAAGATGAGTGAATAGGGACAAAATGCTGGTAAGATGAAGGAACAGGGACATAATGCTGGTAACATGAAGGAACAGGGACATAATGCCAGGAAGATGAGTGAATAGGGACAAAATGCCTGTAAGATGAAGGAACAGGGACATAATGCCTGTAATATAAAGGAACATGGACATAATGCCGGTAATATGAAGGAACAGGGACATAATGCTGGTAATATGAAGGAACAGGGACATAATGCCGATAAGATGAAGGGACAGGCACATAATGCCGGTAAGATGAAGGAACAGGGACATAACGCCAGTAATATGAAGGAACAGGGACATAATGCCGGTAATATGATGGAACAGGGAAATAATGTCTGTAATATGTAGGAACAGGGACATCATGTCTGTAATATGAAGGAACAGGGACAAAATGCCTGTAATATGAAGGAACAGCACCATAATGCCGGTAATATGAAGGAACAGGGACATAATGCCTGTAATATGAAGGAACAGGGACATAATGCCGATAATATGATGGAACAGGGACATAATGCCTGTAATATGAAGGAACAGGGACATAATGCCGGTAATATGATGGAACAGGGACATAATGCCAGTAATATGAAGGAACAGGGACATAATGCCTGTAATATGAAGGAACAGGGACATAATGCCGGTAATATGAAGGAACAGGGAAATAATGCCTGTAATATGAAGGAACAGGGACATAATGCCTGTAATATGACGGAACAGGGACATAATGCAGGTAATATGAAGGAACAGGGACATAATGCCGGTAATATGAAGGAAAAGGGACATCATGTCTATAATATGAAGGAACAGGGACATAATGCCGGTAATATGAAGGAAAAGGGACATCATGTCTATAATATGAAGGAACAGGGACATAATGCCCGGTAATATGAAGGAAAAGGGACATAATGCCTGTAATATGATGGAACAGGGACATAATGCCAGTAATATGAAGGAACAGGGACATAATGCCTGTAATATGAAGGAACAGGGACATAATGCCGGTAATATGAAGGAACAGGGAAATAATGCCTGTAATATGAAGGAACAGGGATATAATGCCTGTAATATGACGGAACAGGGACATAATGCAGGTAATATGAAGGAACAGGGACATAATGCCGGTAATATGAATGAACAGGGAAATAATGCCGGTAATATGAAGGAACAGGGACATAATGCCGGTAATATGAAGGAACGGGGATATAGTGCCTGTAATATGAAGGAAAAGGGACATAATGACTGTAATATGAAGGAACAGGGACATAATGCCGGTAATATGATGGAACAGGGACATAATGCCTGTAATATGAAGGAACAGGGACATAATGCCGGTAATATGATGGAACAGGGACATAATGCCAGTAATATGAAGGAACAGGGACATAATGCCTGTAATATGAAGGAACAGGGACATAATGCCGGTAATATGAAGGAACAGGGACATAATGCCTGTAATATGACGGAACAGTGACATAATGCCGGTAATATGAAGGAACAGGGACATAATGCCTGTAATATGAAGGAACAGGGACATAATGCCGGTAATATGATGGAAAAGGGACATAATGCCTGTAATATGAAGGAACAGGGACATAATGCCGGTAATATGATGGAACAGGGACATAATGCCAGTAATATGAAGGAACAGGGACATAATGCCTGTAATATGAAGGAACAGGGACATAATGCCGGTAATATGAAGGAACAGGGAAATAATGCCTGTAATATGAAGGAACAGGGACATAATGCCTGTAATATGACGGAACAGGGACATAATGCAGGTAATATGAAGGAACAGGGACATAATGCTGGTAATATGAAGGAACAGAGACATAATTCCTGTAATATGAAGGAACAGGGACATAATGCCGGTAATATGAAGGAACAGGGACATAATGCCGGTAATATGAATGAACAGGGAAATAATGCCGGTAATATGAAGGAACAGGGACATAATGCCGGTAATATGAAGGAACGGGGATATAGTGCCTGTAATATGAAGGAAAAGGGACATAAGGCCTGCAATATGAAGTAACAGGGATATAATGCCGGTAATATGAAGGAGCAGGGACATAATACCGGTAATATGAAGGAGCAGGGACATAATGCCGGTAATATGAAGGAGCAGGGACATAATGCCGGTAATATGAAGGAACAGGGACATAATGCCGGTAATATGAAGGAACAGGGACATAATGCCGGTAATATGAAGGAACGGGAATATAGTGCCTGTAATATGAAGGAACAGGGACATAATGGCAGTAATATGAAGGAACAGGGAAATAATGCCTGTAATATGAAGGAACAGGGACATAATGCCGGTAATATGAAGGAACAGGGACATCATTCCTGTAATATGAAGGAACAGGGACATAATGCCGGTAATATGAAGGAACAGGGACATAATGCGGTAATATGAATGAACAGGGACATAATGCCTGTAATATGAAGGAACAGCGACATAATGCCTGTAATATGAAGGAACAGGGACATAATGCCGGTAATATGATGGAACAGGGACATAATGCCTGTAATATGAAGTAACAGGGTCATAATGCCGGTAATATGATGGATCAGGGACATAATGCCAGTAATATGAAGGAACAGGGACATAATGCCTGTAATATGAAGGAACAGGGACATAATGCCGGTAATATGAAGGAACAGGGAAATAATGCCTGTAATATGAAGGAACAGGGACATAATGCCTGTAATATGACGGAACAGGGACATAATGCAGGTAATATGAAGGAACAGGGACATAATGCCGGTAATATGAAGGAAAAGGGACATCATGCCTGTAATATGAAGGAACAGGGACATAATGCCGGTAATATGAAGGAAAAGGGACATAATGCCGGTAATATGAAGGAAAAGGGACATAAGGCCTGTAATATGAAGGAACAGGGACATAATGCCGGTAATATGAAGGAAAAGGGACATAATGCCTGTAATATGAAGGAACAGGGACATAATACCGGTAATATGAAGGAGCAGGGACATAATGCCGGTAATATGAAGGAGCAGGGACATAATGCCGGTAATATGAAGGAACAGGGACATAATGCCGGTAATATGAAGGAACAGGGACATAATGCCGGTAATATGAAGGAACGGGAATATAGTGCCTGTAATATGAAGGAACAGGGACATAATGGCAGTAATATGAAGGAACAGGGAAATAATGCCTGTAATATGAAGGAACAGGGACATAATGCCGGTAATATGAAGGAACAGGGACATCATTCCTGTAATATGAAGGAACAGGGACATAATGCCGGTAATATGAAGGAACAGGGACATAATGCGGTAATATGAATGAACAGGGACATAATGCCTGTAATATGAAGGAACAGCGACATAATGCCTGTAATATGAAGGAACAGGGACATAATGCCGGTAATATGATGGAACAGGGACATAATGCCTGTAATATGAAGTAACAGGGTCATAATGCCGGTAATATGATGGATCAGGGACATAATGCCAGTAATATGAAGGAACAGGGACATAATGCCTGTAATATGAAGGAACAGGGACATAATGCCGGTAATATGAAGGAACAGGGAAATAATGCCTGTAATATGAAGGAACAGGGACATAATGCCTGTAATATGACGGAACAGGGACATAATGCAGGTAATATGAAGGAACAGGGACATAATGCCGGTAATATGAAGGAAAAGGGACATCATGCCTGTAATATGAAGGAACAGGGACATAATGCCGGTAATATGAAGGAAAAGGGACATAATGCCGGTAATATGAAGGAAAAGGGACATAAGGCCTGTAATATGAAGGAACAGGGACATAATGCCGGTAATATGAAGGAAAAGGGACATAATGCCTGTAATATGAAGGAACAGGGACATAATGCCGGTAATATGAAGGAACAGGGACATAATGCCTGTAATATGAAGGAACAGGGACATAATGTCTGTAATATGAAGGAACAGGGACATCATTCCTGTAATATGAAGGAACAGGGACATAATGCTGGTAATATGAAGGAACAGAGACATAATTCCTGTAATATGAAGGAACAGGGACATAATGCCGGTAATATGAAGGAACAGGGACATAATGCATGTAATATGAAGGAACAGGGAAATAATGCCGGTAATATGAAGGAACAGGGACATAATGCCGGTAATATGAAGGATCGGGGATATAGTGCCTGTAATATGAAGGAAAAGGGACATAAGGCCTGCAATATGAAGGAACAGGGATATAATGCCGGTAATATGAAGGAACGGGAATATAGTGCCTGTAATATGAAGGAAAAGGGACATAATGCCTGTAATATGATGGAACAGGGACATAATGCCAGTAATATGAAGGAACAGGGACATAATGCCTGTAATATGAAGGAACAGGGACATAATGCCGGTAATATGAAGGAACAGGGAAATAATGCCTGTCATATGAAGGAACAGGGACATAATGCCTGTAATATGACGGAACAGGGACATAATGCAGGTAATATGAAGGAACAGGGACATAATGCCGGTAATATGAATGAACAGGGAAATAATGCCGGTAATATGAAGGAACAGGGACATAATGCCGGTAATATGAAGGAACGGGGATATAGTGCCCGTAATATGAAGGAAAAGGGACATAATGCCTGTAATATGAAGGAACAGGGACATAATGCCGGTAATATGATGGAACACGGACATAATGCCTGTAATATGAAGGAACAGGGACATAATGCCGGTAATATGATGGAACAGGGACATAATGCCAGTAATATGAAGGAACAGGGACATAATGCCTGTAATATGAAGGAACAGGGACATAATGCCGGTAATATGAAGGAACAGGGACATAATGCCTGTAATATGACGGAACAGTGACATAATGCCGGTAATATGAAGGAACAGGGACATAATGCCTGTAATATGAAGGAACAGGGACATAATGCCGGTAATATGATGGAACAGGGACATAATGCCTGTAATATGAAGGAACAGGGACATAATGCCGGTAATATGATGGAACAGGGACATAATGCCAGTAATATGAAGGAACAGGGACATAATGCCTGTAATATGAAGGAACAGGGACATAATGCCGGTAATATGAAGGAACAGGGAAATAATGCCTGTAATATGAAGGAACAGGGACATAATGCCTGTAATATGACGGAACAGGGACATAATGCAGGTAATATGAAGGAACAGGGACATAATGCTGGTAATATGAAGGAACAGAGACATAATTCCTGTAATATGAAGGAACAGGGACATAATGCCGGTAATATGAAGGAACAGGGACATAATGCCGGTAATATGAATGAACAGGGAAATAATGCCGGTAATATGAAGGAACAGGGACATAATGCCGGTAATATGAAGGAACGGGGATATAGTGCCTGTAATATGAAGGAAAAGGGACATAAGGCCTGCAATATGAAGTAACAGGGATATAATGCCGGTAATATGAAGGAGCAGGGACATAATACCGGTAATATGAAGGAGCAGGGACATAATGCCGGTAATATGAAGGAGCAGGGACATAATGCCGGTAATATGAAGGAACAGGGACATAATGCCGGTAATATGAAGGAACAGGGACATAATGCCGGTAATATGAAGGAACGGGAATATAGTGCCTGTAATATGAAGGAACAGGGACATAATGGCAGTAATATGAAGGAACAGGGAAATAATGCCTGTAATATGAAGGAACAGGGACATAATGCCGGTAATATGAAGGAACAGGGACATCATTCCTGTAATATGAAGGAACAGGGACATAATGCCGGTAATATGAAGGAACAGGGACATAATGCGGTAATATGAATGAACAGGGACATAATGCCTGTAATATGAAGGAACAGCGACATAATGCCTGTAATATGAAGGAACAGGGACATAATGCCGGTAATATGATGGAACAGGGACATAATGCCTGTAATATGAAGTAACAGGGTCATAATGCCGGTAATATGATGGAACAGGGACATAATGCCAGTAATATGAAGGAACAGGGACATAATGCCTGTAATATGAAGGAACAGGGACATAATGCCGGTAATATGAAGGAACAGGGAAATAATGCCTGTAATATGAAGGAACAGGGACATAATGCCAGTAATATGACGGAACAGGGACATAATGCAGGTAATATGAAGGAACAGGGACATAATGCCGGTAATATGAAGGAAAAGGGACATCATGCCTGTAATATGAAGGAACAGGGACATAATGCCGGTAATATGAAGGAAAAGGGACATAATGCCGGTAATATGAAGGAAAAGGGACATAAGGCCTGTAATATGAAGGAACAGGGACATAATGCCGGTAATATGAAGGAAAAGGGACATAATGCCTGTAATATGAAGGAACAGGGACATAATGCCGGTAATATGAAGGAACAGGGACATAATGCCTGTAATATGAAGGAACAGGGACATAATGTCTGTAATATGAAGGAACAGGGACATCATTCCTGTAATATGAAGGAACAGGGACATAATGCTGGTAATATGAAGGAACAGAGACATAATTCCTGTAATATGAAGGAACAGGGACATAATGCCGGTAATATGAAGGAACAGGGACATAATGCATGTAATATGAAGGAACAGGGAAATAATGCCGGTAATATGAAGGAACAGGGACATAATGCCGGTAATATGAAGGATCGGGGATATAGTGCCTGTAATATGAAGGAAAAGGGACATAAGGCCTGCAATATGAAGGAACAGGGATATAATGCCGGTAATATGAAGGAACGGGAATATAGTGCCTGTAATATGAAGGAACAGGGACATAATGCCAGTGATATGAAGGAACAGGGAAATAATGCCGGTAATATGAAGGAACAGGGATATAATGCCTGTAATATGAAGGAACAGGGACATAATGCCGGTAATATGAAGGAACAGGGACATAATGCCGGTAATATGAAGGAAAAGGGAAATAATGCCTTTAATATGAAGGAACAGGGACATAATGCCGGTAATATGAAGGATCAGGGACATAATGCCTGTAATATGAAGGAACAGGCGCTTTATGCCGGTAATATTAAGGAACAGGGACATAATACCGGTAATATGATGGAACAGGGAAATAATGTCTGTAATATGTAGGAACAGGGACATCATGTCTGTAATATGAAGGAACAGCGACATAATGCCGGTAATATGAAGGAACAGGGACATAATGCCTGTAATATGAAGGAACAGGGACATAATGCCGGTAATATGATGGAACAGGGACATAATGCCTGTAATATGAAGGAACAGGGACATAATGGCGGTAATATGATGGAACAGGGACATAATGCCTGTAATATGAAGGAACAGGGACATAATGCCTGTAATATGAAGGAACAGGGACATAATGCAGGTAATATGAAGGAACAGGGACATAATGCTGGTAATATGAAGGAAAAGGGACATAATGCCGGTAATATGAAGGAACAGGGACATAATGCCTGTAATATGTAGGAACAGGGACATCATGTCTGTAATATGAAGGAACAGGGACATAATGCCGGTAATATGAAGGAACAGGGACATAATGCCTGTAATATGAAGGAACAGGGACATAATGCCTGTAATATGAAGGAACAGGGACATCATTCCTGTAATATGAAGGAACAGGGACATAATGCTGGTAATATGAAGGAACAGAGACATAATTCCTGTAATATGAAGGAACAGGGACATAATGCCGGTAATATGAAGGAGCAGGGACATAATGCCGGTAATATGAAGGAGCAGGGACATAATGCCGGTAATATGAAGGAACAGGGACATAATGCCTGTAATATGAAAGAACAGGGACATAATGCCGGTAATATGAAGGAACAGGGACATAATGCCGGTAATATGAAGGAACGGGAATATAGTGCCTGTAATATGAAGGAACAGGGACATAATGGCAGTAATATGAAGGAACAGGGAAATACTGCCTGTAATATGAAGGAACAGGGACATAATGCCGGTAATATGAAGGAACAGGGACATCATTCCTGTAATATGAAGGAACAGGGACATAATGCCGGTAATATGAAGGAACAGGGACATAATGCGGTAATATGAATGAACAGGGAAATAATGCCGGTAATATGAAGGAACAGGGACATAATGCCGGTAATATGAAGGAACAGGGACATAATGCGGTAATATGAATGAACAGGGAAATAATGCCGGTAATATGAAGGAACAGGGAAATAATGGCTGTAATATGTAGGAACAGGGACATCATGTCTGTAATATGAAGGAACAGGGACATAATGCCTGTAATATGAAGGAACAGGGACATAATGCCGGTAATATGATGGAACAGGGACATAATGCCAGTAATATGAAGGAACAGGGACATAATGCCTGTAATATGAAGGAACAGGGACATAATGCCGGTAATATGAAGGAACAGGGAAATAATGCCTGTAATATGAAGGAACAGGGACATAATGCCTGTAATATGACGGAACAGGGACATAATGCCTGTAATATGAAGGAACAGGGACATAATGCCGGTAATATGAAGGAATAGGGACATAATGCATGTAAGATAAAGGAACAGGGACATAATGCCTGTAATATGAAGGAATAGGACATAATGCCGGTAATATGAAGGAACAGGGACATAATACCGGTATTATGAAGGTGCAGGGACATAATGCCAGTAATATGAAGGAACAGGGACATAATGCCGGTAATATGAAGGAATAGGGACATAATGCATGTAAGATGATGAAGGAACAGGGACATAATGCCTGTAATATAAAGGAATAGGACATAATGCCGGTAATATGAAGGAACAGGGACATAATGCCGGTAATATGAAGGAACAGGGACATAATGCCGGTAATATGAGGGTACAGGGAAATAATGCCGGTAATATGAAGGAACAGGGACATAATGCCTGTAATATGAAGGAACAAGGACATAATGCCGGTAATATGAAGGAACAGGGACAAAATGCCTGTAATATGAAGGAACAGGGACATAATGCCTGTAATATGAAGGAATAGGACATAATGCCGGTAATATGAAGGAACAGGGACATAATGCCGGTAATATGAAGGAACAGGGACATAATGCCGGTAATATGAAGGTACAGGGAAATAATGCCGGTAATATGAAGGAACAGGGACATAATGCCTGTAATATGAAGGAACAGGGACATAATGCCGGTAATATGAAGGAACAGGGACATAATGCCGGTAATATGAAGGAACAGGGACATAATGCCGGTAATATGAAGGAACAGGGACATAATGCCGGTAATATGAAGGAACAGGGACATAATGCTTGTAAGATGAGGGAACAGGGACATAATGCCGGTAATATGAAGGAACAGGGACATAATGCCGGTAATATGAAGGTACAGGGACATAATGCCGGTAATATGAAGGTACAGGGAAATAATGCCGGTAATATGAAGGAACAGGGACATAATGGCTGTAATATGAAAGAACAGGGACATAATGCCGGTAATATGAAGGAACAGGGACATAATGCCGGTAATATGAAGGAACAGGGACATAATGCCGGTAATATGAAGGTACAGGGAAATAATGCCGGTAATATGAAGGAACAGGGACATAATGCCTGTAATATGAAGGAACAAGGACATAATGCCGGTAATATGAAGGAACAGGGACAAAATGCCTGTAATATGAAGGAACAGGGACATAATGCCGGTAATATGAAGGAACAGGGAAATAATGCCTGTAATATGAAGGAACAGGGACATAATGCCTGTAATATGACGGAACAGGGACATAATGCCGGTAATATGAAGGTACAGGGAAATAATGCCGGTAATATGAAGGAACAGGGACATAATGCCTGTAATATGAAGGAACAAGGACATAATGCCGGTAATATGAAGGAACAGGGACAAAATGCCTGTAATATGAAGGAACAGGGACATAATGCCGGTAATATGAAGGAACAGGGAAATAATGCCTGTAATATGAAGGAACAGGGACATAATGCCTGTAATATGACGGAACAGGGACATAATGCAGGTAATATGAAGGAACAGGGACATAATGCCGGTAATATGAAGGAAAAGGGACATCATGTCTATAATATGAAGGAACAGGGACATAATGCCGGTAATATGAAGGAAAAGGGACATAATGCCGGTAATATGATGGAACAGGGACATAATGCCAGTAATATGAAGGAACAGGGACATAATGCCTGTAATATGAAGGAACAGGGACATAATGCCGGTAATATGAAGGAACAGGGAAATAATGCCTGTAATATGAAGGAACAGGGACATAATGCCTGTAATATGACGGAACAGGGACATAATGCTGGTAATATGAAGGAACAGAGACATAATTCCTGTAATATGAAGGAACAGGGACATAATGCCTGTAATATGACGGAACAGGGACATAATGCCGGTAATATGAAGGAACAGGGACATAATGCCTGTAATATGACGGAACAGGGACATAATGCCGGTAATATGAAGGAACGGGGATATAGTGCCTGTAATATGAAGGAAAAGGGACATAAGGCCTGCAATATGAAGTAACAGGGATATAATGCCGGTAATATGAAGGAGCAGGGACATAATGCCGGTAATATGAAGGAGCAGGGACATAATGCCGGTAATATGAAGGAGCAGGGACATAATGCCGGTAATATGAAGGAACAGGGACATAATGCCTGTAATATGAAAGAACAGGGACATAATGCCGGTAATATGAAGGAACAGGGACATAATGCCGGTAATATGAAGGAACGGGAATATAGTGCCTGTAATATGAAGGAACAGGGACATAATGGCAGTAATATGAAGGAACAGGGAAATAATGCCTGTAATATGAAGGAACAGGGACATAATGCCGGTAATATGAAGGAACAGGGACATCATTCCTGTAATATGAAGGAACAGGGACATAATGCCGGTAATATGAAGGAACAGGGACATAATGCGGTAATATGAATGAACAGGGACATAATGCCGGTAATATGAAGGAACAGCGACATAATGCCTGTAATATGAAGGAACAGGGACATAATGCCGGTAATATGATGGAACAGGGACATAATGCCTGTAATATGAAGTAACAGGGACATAATGCCGGTAATATGATGGAACAGGGACATAATGCCAGTAATATGAAGGAACAGGGACATAATGCCTGTAATATGAAGGAACAGGGACATAATGCCGGTAATATGAAGGAACAGGGAAATAATGCCTGTAATATGAAGGAACAGGGACATAATGCCTGTAATATGACGGAACAGGGACATAATGCAGGTAATATGAAGGAACAGGGACATAATGCCGGTAATATGAAGGAAAAGGGACATCATGCCTGTAATATGAAGGAACAGGGACATAATGCCGGTAATATGAAGGAAAAGGGACATAATGCCGGTAATATGAAGGAAAAGGGACATAAGGCCTGTAATATGAAGGAACAGGGACATAATGCCGGTAATATGAAGGAAAAGGGACATAATGCCTGTAATATGAAGGAACAGGGACATAATGCCGGTAATATGAAGGAACAGGGACATAATGCCTGTAATATGAAGGAACAGGGACATAATGCCTGTAATATGAAGGAACAGGGACATCATTCCTGTAATATGAAGGAACAGGGACATAATGCTGGTAATATGAAGGAACAGAGACATAATTCCTGTAATATGAAGGAACAGGGACATAATGCCGGTAATATGAAGGAACAGGGACATAATGCATGTAATATGAAGGAACAGGGAAATAATGCCGGTAATATGAAGGAACAGGGACATAATGCCGGTAATATGAAGGATCGGGGATATAGTGCCTGTAATATGAAGGAAAAGGGACATAAAGCCTGCAATATGAAGGAACAGGGATATAATGCCGGTAATATGAAGGAACGGGAATATAGTGCCTGTAATATGAAGGAACAGGGACATAATGCCAGTGATATGAAGGAACAGGGAAATAATGCCGGTAATATGAAGGAACAGGGATATAATGCCTGTAATATGAAGGAACAGGGACATAATGCCGGTAATATGAAGGAACAGGGACATAATGCCGGTAATATGAAGGAAAAGGGAAATAATGCCTTTAATATGAAGGAACAGGGACATAATGCCGGTAATATGAAGGATCAGGGACATAATGCCTGTAATATGAAGGAACAGGCGCTTTATGCCGGTAATATTAAGGAACAGGGACATAATACCGGTAATATGATGGAACAGGGAAATAATGTCTGTAATATGTAGGAACAGGGACATCATGTCTGTAATATGAAGGAACAGCGACATAATGCCGGTAATATGAAGGAACAGGGACATAATGCCTGTAATATGAAGGAACAGGGACATAATGCCGGTAATATGATGGAACAGGGACATAATGCCTGTAATATGAAGGAACAGGGACATAATGGCGGTAATATGATGGAACAGGGACATAATGCCAGTAATATGAAGGAACAGGGACATAATGCCTGTAATATGAAGGAACAGGGACATAATGCAGGTAATATGAAGGAACAGGGACATAATGCTGGTAATATGAAGGAAAAGGGACATAATGCCGGTAATATGAAGGAACAGGGACATAATGCCTGTAATATGTAGGAACAGGGACATCATGTCTGTAATATGAAGGAACAGGGACATAATGCCGGTAATATGAAGGAACAGGGACATAATGCCTGTAATATGAAGGAACAGGGACATAATGCCTGTAATATGAAGGAACAGGGACATCATTCCTGTAATATGAAGGAACAGGGACATAATGCTGGTAATATGAAGGAACAGAGACATAATTCCTGTAATATGAAGGAACAGGGACATAATGCCGGTAATATGAAGGAACAGGGAAATAATGGCTGTAATATGTAGGAACAGGGACATCATGTCTGTAATATGAAGGAACAGGGACATAATGCCTGTAATATGAAGGAACAGGGACATAATGCCGGTAATATGATGGAACAGGGACATAATGCCAGTAATATGAAGGAACAGGGACATAATGCCTGTAATATGAAGGAACAGGGACATAATGCCGGTAATATGAAGGAACAGGGAAATAATGCCTGTAATATGAAGGAACAGGGACATAATGCCTGTAATATGACGGAACAGGGACATAATGCCTGTAATATGAAGGAACAGGGACATAATGCCGGTAATATGAAGGAATAGGGACATAATGCATGTAAGATGAAGGAACAGGGACATAATGCCTGTAATATGAAGGAATAGGACATAATGCCGGTAATATGAAGGAACAGGGACATAATACCGGTATTATGAAGGTGCAGGGACATAATGCCAGTAATATGAAGGAACAGGGACATAATGCCGGTAATATGAAGGAATAGGGACATAATGCATGTAAGATGAAGGAACAGGGACATAATGCCTGTAATATAAAGGAATAGGACATAATGCCGGTAATATGAAGGAACAGGGACATAATGCCGGTAATATGAAGGAACAGGGACATAATGCCGGTAATATGAGGGTACAGGGAAATAATGCCGGTAATATGAAGGAACAGGGACATAATGCCTGTAATATGAAGGAACAAGGACATAATGCCGGTAATATGAAGGAACAGGGACAAAATGCCTGTAATATGAAGGAACAGGGACATAATGCCTGTAATATGAAGGAATAGGACATAATGCCGGTAATATGAAGGAACAGGGACATAATGCCGGTAATATGAAGGAACAGGGACATAATGCCTGTAATATGAAGGAACAAGGACATAATGCCGGTAATATGAAGGAACAGGGACAAAATGCCTGTAATATGAAGGAACAGGGACATAATGCCTGTAATATGAAGGAATAGGACATAATGCCGGTAATATGAAGGAACAGGGACATAATGCCGGTAATATGAAGGAACAGGGACATAATGCCGGTAATATGAAGGTACAGGGAAATAATGCCGGTAATATGAAGGAACAGGGACATAATGCCTGTAATATGAAGGAACAGGGACATAATGCCGGTAATATGAAGGAACAGGGACATAATGCCGGTAATATGAAGGAACAGGGACATAATGCCGGTAATATGAAGGAACAGGGACATAATGCCGGTAATATGAAGGAACAGGGACATAATGCTTGTAAGATGAGGGAACAGGGACATAATGCCGGTAATATGAAGGAACAGGGACATAATGCCGGTAATATGAAGGTACAGGGACATAATGCCGGTAATATGAAGGTACAGGGAAATAATGCCGGTAATATGAAGGAACAGGGACATAATGGCTGTAATATGAAAGAACAGGGACATAATGCCGGTAATATGAAGGAACAGGGACATAATGCCGGTTATATGAAGGAACAGGGACATAATGCCGGTAATATGAAGGTACAGGGAAATAATGCCGGTAATATGAAGGAACAGGGACATAATGCCTGTAATATGAAGGAACAAGGACATAATGCCGGTAATATGAAGGAACAGGGACAAAATGCCTGTAATATGAAGGAACAGGGACATAATGCCGGTAATATGAAGGAACAGGGAAATAATGCCTGTAATATGAAGGAACAGGGACATAATGCCTGTAATATGACGGAACAGGGACATAATGCAGGTAATATGAAGGAACAGGGACATAATGCTGGTAATATGAAGGAACAGAGACATAATTCCTGTAATATGAAGGAACAGGGACATAATGCCGGTAATATGAAGGAACAGGGACATAATGCCGGTAATATGAAGGAACAGGGAAATAATGCCTGTAATATGAAGGAACAGGGACATAATGCCTGTAATATGACGGAACAGGGACATAATGCAGGTAATATGAAGGAACAGGGACATAATGCCGGTAATATGAAAAGGAAAAGGGACATCATGTCTATAATATGAAGGAACAGGGACATAATGCCGGTAATATGAAGGAAAAGGGACATAATGCCGGTAATATGATGGAACAGGGACATAATGCCAGTAATATGAAGGAACAGGGACATAATGCCTGTAATATGAAGGAACAGGGACATAATGCCGGTAATATGAAGGAACAGGGAAATAATGCCTGTAATATGAAGGAACAGGGACATAATGCCTGTAATATGACGGAACAGGGACATAATGCTGGTAATATGAAGGAACAGAGACATAATTCCTGTAATATGAAGGAACAGGGACATAATGCCGGTAATATGAAGGAACAGGGACATAATGCCGGTAATATGAATGAACAGGGAAATAATGCCGGTAATATGAAGGAACAGGGACATAATGCCTGTAATATGAAGGAACAGGGACATAATGGCGGTAATATGAAGGAACAGGGAAATAATGCCTGTAATATGAAGGAACAGGGACATAATGCCTGTAATATGACGGAACAGGGACATAATGCAGGTAATATGAAGGAACAGGGACATAATGCTGGTAATATGAAGGAACAGAGACATAATTCCTGTAATATGAAGGAACAGGGACATAATGCCGGTAATATGAAGGAACAGGGAAATAATGCCTGTAATATGAAGGAACAGGGACATAATGCCTGTAATATGACGGAACAGGGACATAATGCCGGTAATATGAAGGAACAGGGACATAATGCCGGTAATATGAATGAACAGGGAAATAATGCCGGTAATATGAAGGAACAGGGACATAATGCCGGTAATATGAAGGAACGGGGATATAGTGCCTGTAATATGAAGGAAAAGGGACATAATGCCTGTAATATGAAGGAACAGGGACATAATGCCGGTAATATGATGGAACAGGGACATAATGCCTGTAATATGAAGGAACAGGGACATAATGCCGGTAATATGATGGAACAGGGACATAATGACAGTAATATGAAGGAACAGGGACATAATGCCTGTAATATGAAGGAACAGGGACATAATGCCGGTAATATGAAGGAACAGGGAAATAATGCCTGTAATATGAAGGAACAGGGACATAATGCCTGTAATATGACGGAACAGTGACATAATGCCGGTAATATGAAGGAACAGGGACATAATGCCTGTAATATGAAGGAACAGGGACATAATGCCGGTAATATGATGGAACAGGGACATAATGCCTGTAATATGAAGGAACAGGGACATAATGCCGGTAATATGATGGAACAGGGACATAATGCCAGTAATATGAAGGAACAGGGACATAATGCCTGTAATATGAAGGAACAGGGACATAATGCCGGTAATATGAAGGAACAGGGAAATAATGCCTGTAATATGAAGGAACAGGGACATAATGCCTGTAATATGACGGAACAGGGACATAATGCAGGTAATATGAAGGAACAGGGACATAATGCTGGTAATATGAAGGAACAGAGACATAATTCCTGTAATATGAAGGAACAGGTACATAATGCCGGTAATATGAAGGAACAGGGACATAATGCCGGTAATATGAATGAACAGGGAAATAATGCCGGTAATATGAAGGAACAGGGACATAATGCCGGTAATATGAAGGAACGGGGATATAGTGCCTGTAATATGAAGGAAAAGGGACATAAGGCCTGCAATATGAAGTAACAGGGATATAATGCCGGTAATATGAAGGAGCAGGGACATAATGCCGGTAATATGAAGGAGCAGGGACATAATGCCGGTAATATGAAGGAGCAGGGACATAATGCCGGTAATATGAAGGAACAGGGACATAATGCCTGTAATATGAAAGAACAGGGACATAATGCCGGTAATATGAAGGAACAGGGACATAATGCCGGTAATATGAAGGAACGGGAATATAGTGCCTGTAATATGAAGGAACAGGGACATAATGGCAGTAATATGAAGGAACAGGGAAATAATGCCTGTAATATGAAGGAACAGGGACATAATGCCGGTAATATGAAGGAACAGGGACATCATTCCTGTAATATGAAGGAACAGGGACATAATGCCGGTAATATGAAGGAACAGGGACATAATGCGGTAATATGAATGAACAGGGACATAATGCCTGTAATATGAAGGAACAGCGACATAATGCCTGTAATATGAAGGAACAGGGACATAATGCCGGTAATATGATGGAACAGGGACATAATGCCTGTAATATGAAGTAACAGGGACATAATACCGGTAATATGATGGAACAGGGACATAATGCCAGTAATATGAAGGAACAGGGACATAATGCCTGTAATATGAAGGAACAGGGACATAATGCCGGTAATATGAAGGAACAGGGAAATAATGCCTGTAATATGAAGGAACAGGGACATAATGCCTGTAATATGACGGAACAGGGACATAATGCAGGTAATATGAAGGAACAGGGACATAATGCCGGTAATATGAAGGAAAAGGGACATCATGCCTGTAATATGAAGGAACAGGGACATAATGCCGGTAATATGAAGGAAAAGGGACATAATGCCTGTAATATGAAGGAACAGGGACATAATGCCGGTAATATGAAGGAACAGGGACATAATGCCTGTAATATGAAGGAACAGGGACATAATGCCTGTAATATGAAGGAACAGGGACATCATTCCTGTAATATGAAGGAACAGGGACATAATGCTGGTAATATGAAGGAACAGAGACATAATTCCTGTAATATGAAGGAACAGGGACATAATGCCGGTAATATGAAGGAACAGGGACATAATGCATGTAATATGAAGGAACAGGGAAATAATGCCGGTAATATGAAGGAACAGGGACATAATGCCGGTAATATGAAGGATCGGGGATATAGTGCCTGTAATATGAAGGAAAAGGGACATAAGGCCTGCAATATGAAGGAACAGGGATATAATGCCGGTAATATGAAGGAACAGTGACATAATGCCGGTAATATGAAGGAACGGGAATATAGTGCCTGTAATATTAAGGAACAGGGACATAATGCCAGTGATATGAAGGAACAGGGAAATAATGCCGGTAATATGAAGGAACAGGGATATAATGCCTGTAATATGAAGGAACAGGGACATAATGCCGGTAATATGAAGGAACAGGGACATAATGCCGGTAATATGAAGGAAAAGGGAAATAATGCCTTTAATATGAAGGAACAGGGACATAATGCCGGTAATATGAAGGAACAGGGACATAATGCGGTAATATGAATGAACAGGGACATAATGCCGGTAATATGAAGGAACAGCGACATAATGCCTGTAATATGAAGGAACAGGGACATAATGCCGGTAATATGATGGAACAGGGACATAATGCCTGTAATATGAAGTAACAGGGACATAATGCCGGTAATATGATGGAACAGGGACATAATGCCAGTAATATGAAGGAACAGGGACATAATGCCTGTAATATGAAGGAACAGGGACATAATGCGGTAATATGAAGGAACAGGGAAATAATGCCTGTAATATGAAGGAACAGGGACATAATGCCTGTAATATGACGGAACAGGGACATAATGCAGGTAATATGAAGGAACAGGGACATAATGCCGGTAATATGAAGGAAAAGGGACATCATGCCTGTAATATGAAGGAACAGGGACATAATGCCGGTAATATGAAGGAAAAGGGACATAATGCCGGTAATATGAAGGAAAAGGGACATAAGGCCTGTAATATGAAGGAACAGGGACATAATGCCGGTAATATGAAGGAAAAGGGACATAATGCCTGTAATATGAAGGAACAGGGACATAATGCCGGTAATATGAAGGAACAGGGACATAATGCCTGTAATATGAAGGAACAGGGACATAATGCCTGTAATATGAAGGAACAGGGACATCATTCCTGTAATATGAAGGAACAGGGACATAATGCTGGTAATATGAAGGAACAGAGACATAATTCCTGTAATATGAAGGAACAGGGACATAATGCCGGTAATATGAAGGAACAGGGACATAATGCATGTAATATGAAGGAACAGGGAAATAATGCCGGTAATATGAAGGAACAGGGACATAATGCCGGTAATATGAAGGATCGGGGATATAGTGCCTGTAATATGAAGGAAAAGGGACATAAAGCCTGCAATATGAAGGAACAGGGATATAATGCCGGTAATATGAAGGAACGGGAATATAGTGCCTGTAATATGAAGGAACAGGGACATAATGCCAGTGATATGAAGGAACAGGGAAATAATGCCGGTAATATGAAGGAACAGGGATATAATGCCTGTAATATGAAGGAACAGGGACATAATGCCGGTAATATGAAGGAACAGGGACATAATGCCGGTAATATGAAGGAAAAGGGAAATAATGCCTTTAATATGAAGGAACAGGGACATAATGCCGGTAATATGAAGGATCAGGGACATAATGCCTGTAATATGAAGGAACAGGCGCTTTATGCCGGTAATATTAAGGAACAGGGACATAATACCGGTAATATGATGGAACAGGGAAATAATGTCTGTAATATGTAGGAACAGGGACATCATGTCTGTAATATGAAGGAACAGCGACATAATGCCGGTAATATGAAGGAACAGGGACATAATGCCTGTAATATGAAGGAACAGGGACATAATGCCGGTAATATGATGGAACAGGGACATAATGCCTGTAATATGAAGGAACAGGGACATAATGGCGGTAATATGATGGAACAGGGACATAATGCCAGTAATATGAAGGAACAGGGACATAATGCCTGTAATATGAAGGAACAGGGACATAATGCAGGTAATATGAAGGAACAGGGACATAATGCTGGTAATATGAAGGAAAAGGGACATAATGCCGGTAATATGAAGGAACAGGGACATAATGCCTG
This sequence comes from Rhinoderma darwinii, assembly GCF_050947455.1. Taxonomy (NCBI): domain Eukaryota; kingdom Metazoa; phylum Chordata; class Amphibia; order Anura; family Rhinodermatidae; genus Rhinoderma; species Rhinoderma darwinii. Next base: position 53,461 of record NW_027462444.1, read on the forward strand.
TAATATGTAGGAACAGGGACATCATGTCTGTAATATGAAGGAACAGGGACATAATGCCGGTAATATGAAGGAACAGGGACATAATGCCTGTAATATGAAGGAACAGGGACATAATGCCTGTAATATGAAGGAACAGGGACATCATTCCTGTAATATGAAGGAACAGGGACATAATGCTGGTAATATGAAGGAACAGAGACATAATTCCTGTAATATGAAGGAACAGGGACATAATGCCGGTAATATGAAGGAACACGGAAATAATGGCTGTAATATGTAGGAACAGGGACATCATGTCTGTAATATGAAGGAACAGGGACATAATGCCTGTAATATGAAGGAACAGGGACATAATGCCGGTAATATGATGGAACAGGGACATAATGGCAGTAATATGAAGGAACAGGGACATAATGCCTGTAATATGAAGGAACAGGGACATAATGCCGGTAATATGAAGGAACAGGGAAATAATGCCTGTAATATGAAGGAACAGGGACATAATGCCTGTAATATGACGGAACAGGGACATAATGCCTGTAATATGAAGGAACAGGGACATAATGCCGGTAATATGAAGGAATAGGGACATAATGCATGTAAGATGAAGGAACAGGGACATAATGCCTGTAATATGAAGGAATAGGACATAATGCCGGTAATATGAAGGAACAGGGACATAATACCGGTATTATGAAGGTGCAGGGACATAATGCCAGTAATATGAAGGAACAGGGACATAATGCCGGTAATATGAAGGAATAGGGACATAATGCATGTAAGATGAAGGAACAGGGACATAATGCCTGTAATATAAAGGAATAGGACATAATGCCGGTAATATGAAGGAACAGGGACATAATGCCGGTAATATGAAGGAACAGGGACATAATGCCGGTAATATGAGGGTACAGGGAAATAATGCCGGTAATATGAAGGAACAGGGACATAATGCCTGTAATATGAAGGAACAAGGACATAATGCCGGTAATATGAAGGAACAGGGACAAAATGCCTGTAATATGAAGGAACAGGGACATAATGCCTGTAATATGAAGGAATAGGACATAATGCCGGTAATATGAAGGAACAGGGACATAATGCCGGTAATATGAAGGAACAGGGACATAATGCCTGTAATATGAAGGAACAAGGACATAATGCCGGTAATATGAAGGAACAGGGACAAAATGCCTGTAATATGAAGGAACAGGGACATAATGCCTGTAATATGAAGGAATAGGACATAATGCCGGTAATATGAAGGAACAGGGACATAATGCCGGTAATATGAAGGAACAGGGACATAATGCCGGTAATATGAAGGTACAGGGAAATAATGCCGGTAATATGAAGGAACAGGGACATAATGCCTGTAATATGAAGGAACAGGGACATAATGCCGGTAATATGAAGGAACAGGGACATAATGCCGGTAATATGAAGGAACAGGGACATAATGCCGGTAATATGAAGGAACAGGGACATAATGCCGGTAATATGAAGGAACAGGGACATAATGCTTGTAAGATGAGGGAACAGGGACATAATGCCGGTAATATGAAGGAACAGGGACATAATGCCGGTAATATGAAGGTACAGGGACATAATGCCGGTAATATGAAGGTACAGGGAAATAATGCCGGTAATATGAAGGAACAGGGACATAATGGCTGTAATATGAAAGAACAGGGACATAATGCCGGTAATATGAAGGAACAGGGACATAATGCCGGTAATATGAAGGAACAGGGACATAATGCCGGTAATATGAAGGTACAGGGAAATAATGCCGGTAATATGAAGGAACAGGGACATAATGCCTGTAATATGAAGGAACAAGGACATAATGCCGGTAATATGAAGGAACAGGGACAAAATGCCTGTAATATGAAGGAACAGGGACATAATGCCGGTAATATGAAGGAACAGGGAAATAATGCCTGTAATATGAAGGAACAGGGACATAATGCCTGTAATATGACGGAACAGGGACATAATGCAGGTAATATGAAGGAACAGGGACATAATGCTGGTAATATGAAGGAACAGAGACATAATTCCTGTAATATGAAGGAACAGGGACATAATGCCGGTAATATGAAGGAACAGGGACATAATGCCGGTAATATGAAGGAACAGGGAAATAATGCCTGTAATATGAAGGAACAGGGACATAATGCCTGTAATATGACGGAACAGGGACATAATGCAGGTAATATGAAGGAACAGGGACATAATGCCGGTAATATGAAGGAACAGGGACATAATGCCGGTAATATGAAGGAACAGGGACATAATGCCGGTAATATGAAGGAACAGGGACATAATGCTTGTAAGATGAGGGAACAGGGACATAATGCCGGTAATATGAAGGAACAGGGACATAATGCCGGTAATATGAAGGTACAGGGACATAATGCCGGTAATATGAAGGTACAGGGAAATAATGCCGGTAATATGAAGGAACAGGGACATAATGGCTGTAATATGAAAGAACAGGGACATAATGCCGGTAATATGAAGGAACAGGGACATAATGCCGGTAATATGAAGGAACAGGGACATAATGCCGGTAATATGAAGGTACAGGGAAATAATGCCGGTAATATGAAGGAACAGGGACATAATGCCTGTAATATGAAGGAACAAGGACATAATGCCGGTAATATGAAGGAACAGGGACAAAATGCCTGTAATATGAAGGAACAGGGACATAATGCCGGTAATATGAAGGAACAGGGAAATAATGCCTGTAATATGAAGGAACAGGGACATAATGCCTGTAATATGACGGAACAGGGACATAATGCAGGTAATATGAAGGAACAGGGACATAATGCTGGTAATATGAAGGAACAGAGACATAATTCCTGTAATATGAAGGAACAGGGACATAATGCCGGTAATATGAAGGAACAGGGACATAATGCCGGTAATATGAAGGAACAGGGAAATAATGCCTGTAATATGAAGGAACAGGGACATAATGCCTGTAATATGACGGAACAGGGACATAATGCAGGTAATATGAAGGAACAGGGACATAATGCCGGTAATATGAAAAGGAAAAGGGACATCATGTCTATAATATGAAGGAACAGGGACATAATGCCGGTAATATGAAGGAAAAGGGACATAATGCCGGTAATATGATGGAACAGGGACATAATGCCAGTAATATGAAGGAACAGGGACATAATGCCTGTAATATGAAGGAACAGGGACATAATGCCGGTAATATGAAGGAACAGGGAAATAATGCCTGTAATATGAAGGAACAGGGACATAATGCCTGTAATATGACGGAACAGGGACATAATGCTGGTAATATGAAGGAACAGAGACATAATTCCTGTAATATGAAGGAACAGGGACATAATGCCGGTAATATGAAGGAACAGGGACATAATGCCGGTAATATGAATGAACAGGGAAATAATGCCGGTAATATGAAGGAACAGGGACATAATGCCTGTAATATGAAGGAACAGGGACATAATGGCGGTAATATGAAGGAACAGGGAAATAATGCCTGTAATATGAAGGAACAGGGACATAATGCCTGTAATATGACGGAACAGGGACATAATGCAGGTAATATGAAGGAACAGGGACATAATGCTGGTAATATGAAGGAACAGAGACATAATTCCTGTAATATGAAGGAACAGGGACATAATGCCGGTAATATGAAGGAACAGGGAAATAATGCCTGTAATATGAAGGAACAGGGACATAATGCCTGTAATATGACGGAACAGGGACATAATGCCGGTAATATGAAGGAACAGGGACATAATGCCGGTAATATGAATGAACAGGGAAATAATGCCGGTAATATGAAGGAACAGGGACATAATGCCGGTAATATGAAGGAACGGGGATATAGTGCCTGTAATATGAAGGAAAAGGGACATAATGCCTGTAATATGAAGGAACAGGGACATAATGCCGGTAATATGATGGAACAGGGACATAATGCCTGTAATATGAAGGAACAGGGACATAATGCCGGTAATATGATGGAACAGGGACATAATGACAGTAATATGAAGGAACAGGGACATAATGCCTGTAATATGAAGGAACAGGGACATAATGCCGGTAATATGAAGGAACAGGGAAATAATGCCTGTAATATGAAGGAACAGGGACATAATGCCTGTAATATGACGGAACAGTGACATAATGCCGGTAATATGAAGGAACAGGGACATAATGCCTGTAATATGAAGGAACAGGGACATAATGCCGGTAATATGATGGAACAGGGACATAATGCCTGTAATATGAAGGAACAGGGACATAATGCCGGTAATATGATGGAACAGGGACATAATGCCAGTAATATGAAGGAACAGGGACATAATGCCTGTAATATGAAGGAACAGGGACATAATGCCGGTAATATGAAGGAACAGGGAAATAATGCCTGTAATATGAAGGAACAGGGACATAATGCCTGTAATATGACGGAACAGGGACATAATGCAGGTAATATGAAGGAACAGGGACATAATGCTGGTAATATGAAGGAACAGAGACATAATTCCTGTAATATGAAGGAACAGGTACATAATGCCGGTAATATGAAGGAACAGGGACATAATGCCGGTAATATGAATGAACAGGGAAATAATGCCGGTAATATGAAGGAACAGGGACATAATGCCGGTAATATGAAGGAACGGGGATATAGTGCCTGTAATATGAAGGAAAAGGGACATAAGGCCTGCAATATGAAGTAACAGGGATATAATGCCGGTAATATGAAGGAGCAGGGACATAATGCCGGTAATATGAAGGAGCAGGGACATAATGCCGGTAATATGAAGGAGCAGGGACATAATGCCGGTAATATGAAGGAACAGGGACATAATGCCTGTAATATGAAAGAACAGGGACATAATGCCGGTAATATGAAGGAACAGGGACATAATGCCGGTAATATGAAGGAACGGGAATATAGTGCCTGTAATATGAAGGAACAGGGACATAATGGCAGTAATATGAAGGAACAGGGAAATAATGCCTGTAATATGAAGGAACAGGGACATAATGCCGGTAATATGAAGGAACAGGGACATCATTCCTGTAATATGAAGGAACAGGGACATAATGCCGGTAATATGAAGGAACAGGGACATAATGCGGTAATATGAATGAACAGGGACATAATGCCTGTAATATGAAGGAACAGCGACATAATGCCTGTAATATGAAGGAACAGGGACATAATGCCGGTAATATGATGGAACAGGGACATAATGCCTGTAATATGAAGTAACAGGGACATAATACCGGTAATATGATGGAACAGGGACATAATGCCAGTAATATGAAGGAACAGGGACATAATGCCTGTAATATGAAGGAACAGGGACATAATGCCGGTAATATGAAGGAACAGGGAAATAATGCCTGTAATATGAAGGAACAGGGACATAATGCCTGTAATATGACGGAACAGGGACATAATGCAGGTAATATGAAGGAACAGGGACATAATGCCGGTAATATGAAGGAAAAGGGACATCATGCCTGTAATATGAAGGAACAGGGACATAATGCCGGTAATATGAAGGAAAAGGGACATAATGCCTGTAATATGAAGGAACAGGGACATAATGCCGGTAATATGAAGGAACAGGGACATAATGCCTGTAATATGAAGGAACAGGGACATAATGCCTGTAATATGAAGGAACAGGGACATCATTCCTGTAATATGAAGGAACAGGGACATAATGCTGGTAATATGAAGGAACAGAGACATAATTCCTGTAATATGAAGGAACAGGGACATAATGCCGGTAATATGAAGGAACAGGGACATAATGCATGTAATATGAAGGAACAGGGAAATAATGCCGGTAATATGAAGGAACAGGGACATAATGCCGGTAATATGAAGGATCGGGGATATAGTGCCTGTAATATGAAGGAAAAGGGACATAAGGCCTGCAATATGAAGGAACAGGGATATAATGCCGGTAATATGAAGGAACAGTGACATAATGCCGGTAATATGAAGGAACGGGAATATAGTGCCTGTAATATTAAGGAACAGGGACATAATGCCAGTGATATGAAGGAACAGGGAAATAATGCCGGTAATATGAAGGAACAGGGATATAATGCCTGTAATATGAAGGAACAGGGACATAATGCCGGTAATATGAAGGAACAGGGACATAATGCCGGTAATATGAAGGAAAAGGGAAATAATGCCTTTAATATGAAGGAACAGGGACATAATGCCGGTAATATGAAGGAACAGGGACATAATGCGGTAATATGAATGAACAGGGACATAATGCCGGTAATATGAAGGAACAGCGACATAATGCCTGTAATATGAAGGAACAGGGACATAATGCCGGTAATATGATGGAACAGGGACATAATGCCTGTAATATGAAGTAACAGGGACATAATGCCGGTAATATGATGGAACAGGGACATAATGCCAGTAATATGAAGGAACAGGGACATAATGCCTGTAATATGAAGGAACAGGGACATAATGCCGGTAATATGAAGGAACAGGGAAATAATGCCTGTAATATGAAGGAACAGGGACATAATGCCTGTAATATGACGGAACAGGGACATAATGCAGGTAATATGAAGGAACAGGGACATAATGCCGGTAATATGAAGGAAAAGGGACATCATGCCTGTAATATGAAGGAACAGGGACATAATGCCGGTAATATGAAGGAAAAGGGACATAATGCCGGTAATATGAAGGAAAAGGGACATAAGGCCTGTAATATGAAGGAACAGGGACATAATGCCGGTAATATGAAGGAAAAGGGACATAATGCCTGTAATATGAAGGAACAGGGACATAATGCCGGTAATATGAAGGAACAGGGACATAATGCCTGTAATATGAAGGAACAGGGACATAATGCCTGTAATATGAAGGAACAGGGACATCATTCCTGTAATATGAAGGAACAGGGACATAATGCTGGTAATATGAAGGAACAGAGACATAATTCCTGTAATATGAAGGAACAGGGACATAATGCCGGTAATATGAAGGAACAGGGACATAATGCATGTAATATGAAGGAACAGGGAAATAATGCCGGTAATATGAAGGAACAGGGACATAATGCCGGTAATATGAAGGATCGGGGATATAGTGCCTGTAATATGAAGGAAAAGGGACATAAAGCCTGCAATATGAAGGAACAGGGATATAATGCCGGTAATATGAAGGAACGGGAATATAGTGCCTGTAATATGAAGGAACAGGGACATAATGCCAGTGATATGAAGGAACAGGGAAATAATGCCGGTAATATGAAGGAACAGGGATATAATGCCTGTAATATGAAGGAACAGGGACATAATGCCGGTAATATGAAGGAACAGGGACATAATGCCGGTAATATGAAGGAAAAGGGAAATAATGCCTTTAATATGAAGGAACAGGGACATAATGCCGGTAATATGAAGGATCAGGGACATAATGCCTGTAATATGAAGGAACAGGCGCTTTATGCCGGTAATATTAAGGAACAGGGACATAATACCGGTAATATGATGGAACAGGGAAATAATGTCTGTAATATGTAGGAACAGGGACATCATGTCTGTAATATGAAGGAACAGCGACATAATGCCGGTAATATGAAGGAACAGGGACATAATGCCTGTAATATGAAGGAACAGGGACATAATGCCGGTAATATGATGGAACAGGGACATAATGCCTGTAATATGAAGGAACAGGGACATAATGGCGGTAATATGATGGAACAGGGACATAATGCCAGTAATATGAAGGAACAGGGACATAATGCCTGTAATATGAAGGAACAGGGACATAATGCAGGTAATATGAAGGAACAGGGACATAATGCTGGTAATATGAAGGAAAAGGGACATAATGCCGGTAATATGAAGGAACAGGGACATAATGCCTGTAATATGTAGGAACAGGGACATCATGTCTGTAATATGAAGGAACAGGGACATAATGCCGGTAATATGAAGGAACAGGGACATAATGCCTGTAATATGAAGGAACAGGGACATAATGCCTGTAATATGAAGGAACAGGGACATCATTCCTGTAATATGAAGGAACAGGGACATAATGCTGGTAATATGAAGGAACAGAGACATAATTCCTGTAATATGAAGGAACAGGGACATAATGCCGGTAATATGAAGGAACAGGGAAATAATGGCTGTAATATGTAGGAACAGGGACATCATGTCTGTAATATGAAGGAACAGGGACATAATGCCTGTAATATGAAGGAACAGGGACATAATGCCGGTAATATGATGGAACAGGGACATAATGCCAGTAATATGAAGGAACAGGGACATAATGCCTGTAAT
>NW_027462445.1:0-25000 GCF_050947455.1 Rhinoderma darwinii
AACTTGCATCCCCATGCCCAGCCATAGTTCCAGGGTGATTGCTGTAGGTCCCGGTGGGGTGGAAGGGGGTCAGCGGGAGCAAACTGCATCCCCATGCCCAGTCAGAGTTCCAGGGTGATTGCAGGTAGGTCCCGGTGGTGTGGAAGGGGGGGCAGCGGGACCAACCTGTGTCAATATGCCCAGCCAGAGTTCCAGAGTGATTGCAGGTAGGTCCCGGTGGGGTGGAAGGGGGTCAGCGGGAGCAAACCGCATCCCCATGCCCAGCCAGAGTTCCAGGGTGATTGCAGGTAGGTCCCGGTGGGGTGGAAGGGGGGCAGCGGGACCAACCTGTGTCCCTATGCCCAGCCAGAGTTCCAGAGTGATTGCAGGTAGGTCCCGGTGGGGTGGAAGGGGGTCAGCGGGAGCAACTTGCATCCCCATGCCCAGCCAGAGAACCAGGGTGATTGCTGGTAGGTAAGGAGATCCATTTGGTGACCAAACAGCAGTGAAAATAAAAAGGCCCAAATGTCAAAGAATGACACTTTTAATACTGAAAGTGAAACATTTAAAATCAAGTTAAAGTGGGGTATGTTCCAGAAATGTCAGAGACGGTAATGAGCAGCAGAGGCAGGCCGGGGCAGAGTTCCAGGGCCAGGGGTGTCACGGCAGGCAGCGTAGGCCGGGGAAGAGTTCCAGGGCGGTGGGGAGAGGACTAGGCCTCAATCCAAGGACATCATTTGGTGACTAAACAGCAGTGACAATAAAAAGGCCCAAATGTCAAAGAATGACACTTTTAATACTGAAAGTGAAACATTTAAAATCAAGTTAAAGTGGGGTATGTTCCAGAAATGTCAGAGACGGTAATGAGCAGCAGAGGCAGGCCGGGGCAGAGTTCCAGGGCCAGGGGTGTGACGGCAGGCAGCGTAGGCCGGGGCAGAGTTCCAGGGCGGTGGGGAGAGGACTAGGCCTCAATCCAAGGAGATCCATTTGGTGACTAAACAGCAGTGACAATAAAAAGGCCCAAATGCCAAAGAATGACATTTCTGCTACTGAAAGTGAAACATTTAAAATCAAGTTACAGTGGGGTATGTTCACAAATGTCAGAGGCGGTAGTGAAACAGCAGAGGTAGGCCGGGGCAGAGTTCCAGGGCCAGGGGTGTGACGGCAGGCAGCGTAGGCCGGGGCAGAGTTCCAGGGCGGTGGGTGAGAGGACTAGGCCTCAATCCAAGGAGATCCATTTGGTGACCAAGCAGCAGTGAAAATAAAAAGGCCCAAATGTCAAAGAATGACATTTCTGCTACTGAAAGTGAAACATTTGAAAGTGAACCATTTAAATCAAGTTAAAGTGGGGTATGTTCAAAATGTCAGAGGCGGTGGTGAGCAGCAGAGGCAGGCCGGGGCAGAGTTCCAGGGCCAGAGTGTGACGGCAGCACAGGCCGGGGCAGAGCTCCAGGGCCAGGGGTGTGACGGCAGGCAGCGTAGGCCGGGGCAGAGTTCCAGGGCGGTGGGGAGAGGACTAGGCCTCAATCCAAGGAGATCCATTTGGTGACTAAACAGCAGTGACAATAAAAAGGCCCAAATGCCAAAGAATGACATTTCTGCTACTGAAAGTGAAACATTTAAAATCAAGTTACAGTGGGGTATGTTCACAAATGTCAGAGGCGGTAGTGAACAGCAGAGGTAGGCCGGGGCAGAGTTCCAGGGCCAGGGGTGTGACGGCAGGCAGCGTAGGCCGGGCAGAGTTCCAGGGCGGTGGGTGAGAGGACTAGGCCTCAATCCAAGGAGATCCATTTGGTGACCAAGCAGCAGTGAAAATAAAAAGGCCCAAATGTCAAAGAATGACATTTCTGCTACTGAAAGTGAAACATTTGAAAGTGAACCATTTAAAATCAAGTTAAAGTGGGGTATGTTCAAAAATGTCAGAGGCGGTGGTGAGCAGCAGAGGCCAGGCCGGGGCAGAGTTCCAGGGCCAAGAGTGTGACGGCAGCACAGGCCGGGGCAGAGCTCCAGGGCCAGGGTGTGACGGCAGGCAGCGTAGGCCGGGGCAGAGTTCCAGGGCGGTGGGGAGAGGACTAGGCCTCGACATAAGGAGATCCATTTGGTGACCAAACAGCAGTGAAAATAAATAGGCCCAAATGTCAAAGAATGACATTTCTGCTACTGGAAAGTGAAACATTTAAAATCAAGTTAAAGTGGGGTATGTTCACAAATGTCAGAGGCGGTGGTGAACAGCAGGGGCAGGCCGGGGCAGAGTTCCAGGGCCAGGGTGTGACGGCAGGCAGCGTAGGCCGGGGCAGAGTTCCAGGGCGGTGGGTGAGAGGACTAGGCCTCAATCCAAGGAGATCCATTTGGTGACCAAACAGCAGTGAAAATAAAAAGGCCCAAGTGTCAAAGAATGACATTTCTGCTACTGAAAGTGAAACATTTGAAAGTGAACCATTTAAAATCAAGTTAAAGTGGGGTATGTTCAAAAATGTCAGAGGCGGTAGTGAACAGCAGAGGTAGGCCGGGGCAGAGTTCCAGGGCCAGGGGTGTCACGGCAGGCAGCGTAGGCCGGGGAAGAGTTCCAGGGCGGTGGGGAGAGGACTAGGCCTCAATCCAAGGGATCCATTTGGTGGACCAAGCAGCAGTGAAAATGAAAAGGCCCAAATGTCAAAGAATGCCATTTCTGCAACTGAAAGTGAAACATTTGAAAGTGACACATTTAAAATCAAGTTAAAGTGGGGTATGTTCAAAAATGTCAGAGGCGGTAGTGAGCAGCAGAGGTAGGCCGGGGCAGAGTTCCAGGGCCAGGGGTGTCACGGCAGGCAGCGTAGGCCGGGGAAGAGTTCCAGGGCGGTGGGGAGAGGACTAGGCCTCAATCCAAGGGGATCCATTTGGTGACCAAGCAGCAGTGAAAATGAAAAGGCCCAAATGTCAAAGAATGCCATTTCTGCAACTGAAAGTGAAACATTTGAAAGTGACACATTTAAAATCAAGTTAAAGTGGGGTATGTTCAAAAATGTCAGAGGCGGTAGTGAACAGCAGAGGTAGGCCGGGGCAGAGTTCCAGGGCCAGGGGTGTCACGGCAGGCAGCGTAGGCCGGGGAAGAGTTCCAGGGCGGTGGGGAGAGGACTAGGCCTCAATCCAAGGGGATCCATTTGGTGACCAAGCAGCAGTGAAAATGAAAAGGCCCAAATGTCAAAGAATGCCATTTCTGCAACTGAAAGTGAAACATTTGAAAGTGACACATTTAAAATCAAGTTAAAGTGGGTATGTTCAAAAATGTCAGAGGCGGTAGTGAACAGCAGAGGTAGGCCGGGGCAGAGTTCCAGGGCCAGGGGTGTCACGGCAGGCAGCGTAGGCCTGCGCAGAGTTCCAGGGCGGTGGGGAGAGGACTAGGCCTCAATCCAAGGAGATCCATTTGGTGACCAAGCAGCAGTGAAAATAAAAAGGCCCAAATGTCAAAGAATGACATTTCTGATACTGAAAGTGAAACATTTGAAAGTGAACCATTTAAAATCAAGTTAAAGTGGGGTATGTTCAAAAATGTCAGAGGCGGTGGTGAACAGCAAGGGCAGGCCGGGGCAGAGTTCCAGGGCCAGGGGTGTGACGGCAGGCAGCGTAGGCCGGGGCAGAGTTCCAGGGCGGTGGGGAGAGGACTAGGCCTCAATCCAAGGAGATCCATTTGGTGACCAAGCAGCAGTGAAAATGAAAAGGCCCAAATGTCAAAGAATGACATTTCTGATACTGAAAGTGAAACATTTGAAAGTGAACCATTTAAAATCAAGTTAAAGTGGGGTATGTTCAAAAATGTCAGAGGCGGTGGTGAGCAGCAGAGGCAGGCCGGGACACAGTTCCAGGGCCAGGGGTGTGACGGCAGGCAGCGTAGGCCGGGGCAGAGTTCCAGGGCGGTGGGGAGAGGACTAGGCCTCAATCCAAGGAGATCCATTTGGTGACCAAACAGCAGTGCAAATAAAAAGGCCCAAATGTCAAAGAATGACATTTCTGATACTGAAAGTGAACCATTTAAAATCAAGTTAAAGTGGGGTATGTTCACAAATGTCAGAGGCGGTGGTGAACAGCAGGGGCAGGGCCGGGACAGAGTTCCAGGGCCAGAGTGTGGACGGCAGGCAGTGTAGGCCGGGGCAGAGTTCCAGGGCGGTGGGTGAGAGGACTAGGCCTCAATCCAAGGAGATCCATTTGGTGACCAAACAGCAGTGAAAATAAAAATGCCCAAGTGTCAAAGAATGACATTTCTGCTACTGAAAGTGAAACATTTGAAAGTGAACCATTTAAAATCAAGTTAAAGTGGGGTATGTTCAAAAATGTCAGAGGCGGTAGTGAACAGCAGAGGTAGGCCGGGGCAGAGATCCAGGGCCAGGGGTGTCACAGCAGGCATCGTAGGCCGGGGAAGAGTTCCAGGGCGGTGGGGAGAGGACTAGGCCTCAATCCAAGGGGATCCATTTGGTGACCAAGCAGCAGTGAAAATAAAAAGGCCCAAATGTCAAAGAATGCCATTTCTGCAACTGAAAGTGAAACATTTGAAAGTGACACATTTAAAATCAAGTTAAAGTGGGGTATGTTCAAAAATGTCAGAGGCGGTAGTGAACAGCAGAGGTAGGCCGGGGCAGAGATCCAGGGCCAGGGGTGTCACAGCAGGCATCGTAGGCCGGGGAAGAGTTCCAGGGCGGTGGGGAGAGGACTAGGCCTCAATCCAAGGGGATCCATTTGGTGACCAAGCAGCAGTGAAAATGAAAAGGCCCAAATGTCAAAGAATGCCATTTCTGCAAACTGAAAGTGAAACATTTGAAAGTGAAACATTTAAAATCAAGTTCAAGTGGGGTATGTTCAAAAATGTCAGAGGCGGTAGTGAACAGCAGAGGTAGGCCGGGGCAGAGTTCCAGGGCAGGGGTGTGACGGCAGGCAGCGTAGGCCGGGGCAGAGTTCCAGGGCGGTGGGGAGAGGACTAGGCCTCAATCCAAGGAGATCCATTTGGTGACCAAGCAGCAGTGAAAATAAAAAGGCCCAAATGTCAAAGAATGCCATTTCTGCAACTGAAAGTGAAACATTTGAAAGTGACACATTTAAAATCAAGTTAAAGTGGGGTATGTTCAAAAATGTCAGAGGCGGTAGTGAAACAGCAGAGGTAGGCCGGGGCAGAGTTCCAGGGCCAGGGGTGTGACGGCAGGCAGCGTAGGCCGGGGCAGAGTTCCAGGGCGGTGGGGAGAGGACTAGGCCTCAATCCAAGGAGATCCATTTGGTGACCAAGCAGCAGTGAAAATAAAAAGGCCCAAATGTCAAAGAATGCCATTTCTGCAACTGAAAGTGAAACATTTGAAAGTGACACATTTAAAATCAAGTTAAAGTGGGGTATGTTCAAAAATGTCAGAGGCGGTAGTGAACAGCAGAGGTAGGCCGGGGCAGAGATCCAGGGCCAGGGGTGTCACAGCAGGCATCGTAGGCCGGGGAAGAGTTCCAGGGCGGTGGGGAGAGGACTAGGCCTCAATCCAAGGGGATCCATTTGGTGACCAAGCAGCTGTGAAAATGAAAAGGCCCAAATGTCAAAGAATGACATTTCTGCTACTGAAAGTGAAACATTTGAAAGTGAAACATTTAAAATCAAGTTAACCCCTTCCCGCTCCTTGACGTACTATTACGTCATGGCAGCTCTATCGTTCGCGCTCCATGCCGTAATAGTACGTCTTGCAGTTAGAACAGCGGTGCGCGCGCCCGGCGCGTTCATGCGCTGTGATAGCTGCTGTTTCTGACAGCAGGCTATCACGGCATAATGGGACGGGACCATTTACTATGGTCCCGCCTCGCCGATCGCCGCTATTGGCTAGTCAGTGAGTAACTAGCCAATAGCAGCGATCGGTCTCATTCAGCACAGCAGTGCTCGAGCCCGGCGTTCCTGAGCTGTGATAGCTGCTGTTTCTGACAGCATGCTATCACAGCATAATGGGCCGGGACCATTTACTATGGTCCCGCCTCGCCGATCGCCGCTATTGGCTAGTCAGTGAGTAACTAGCCAATAGCAGCGATCATTCTCGTCACTTCCTCTCTCTGACCTCACATCCTGCTGCAACCGCCCTGAACGCCCTGTTGGAGTTAGCGAGGCGTTGAGATCGGTTGTGAGCAGAGAGTCAGAGAGAAAAGAAGTGAAAAGAAGTGAAAAAAAGTTTCTAAAACAACGTTTTTTTTGCTTCCCACCACCCCATCCACTACCCACTCCTGTTCCCTTCCTCTTTGAGTTCTACCCACGTTTTTTGGTCAGTGATCTCCTATCACTGACCACTTTTCAGTCTTCAGGACCACATTTCTTGGTCCCTGGGGATTTTTTTTTCATTTTTTTCTATATAAAACATAAAACAAAAAAAAAAATATAAAAAGAAAAAAAAGAAACAAAAAAAAATAGTTAGTTTAGCCAATTTTGAAAATTTAACTGGTTAGTTTAGTATTAGCCCCTTCCCGCTCCTTGACGTACTATTACGTCATGGCAGCTCTATCGTTCGCGCTCCATGCCGTAATAGTACGTCTTGCAGTTAGAACAGCGGTGCGCGCGCCCGGCGCGTTCATGCGCTGTGATAGCTGCTGTTTCTGACAGCAGGCTATCACGGCATAATGGGACGGGACCATTTACTATGGTCCCGCCTCGCCGATCGCCGCTATTGGCTAGTCAGTGAGTAACTAGCCAATAGCAGCGATCGGTCTCATTCAGCACAGCAGTGCTCGAGCCCGGCGTTCCTGAGCTGTGATAGCTGCTGTTTCTGACAGCATGCTATCACAGCATAATGGGCCGGGACCATTTACTATGGTCCCGCCTCGCCGATCGCCGCTATTGGCTAGTCAGTGAGTAACTAGCCAATAGCAGCGATCATTCTCGTCACTTCCTCTCTCTGACCTCACATCCTGCTGCAACCGCCCTGAACGCCCTGTTGGAGTTAGCGAGGCGTTGAGATCGGTTGTGAGCAGAGAGTCAGAGAGAAAAGAAGTGAAAAGAAGTGAAAAAAAGTTTCTAAAACAACGTTTTTTTTGCTTCCCACCACCCCATCCACTACCCACTCCTGTTCCCTTCCTCTTTGAGTTCTACCCACGTTTTTTGGTCAGTGATCTCCTATCACTGACCACTTTTCAGTCTTCAGGACCACATTTCTTGGTCCCTGGGGATTTTTTTTTCATTTTTTTCTATATAAAACATAAAACAAAAAAAAAAATATAAAAAGAAAAAAAAGAAACAAAAAAAAATAGTTAGTTTAGCCAATTTTGAAAATTTAACTGGTTAGTTTAGTATTAGCCCCTTCCCGCTCCTTGACGTACTATTACGTCATGGCAGCTCTATCGTTCGCGCTCCATGCCGTAATAGTACGTCTTGCAGTTAGAACAGCGGTGCGCGCGCCCGGCGCGTTCATGCGCTGTGATAGCTGCTGTTTCTGACAGCAGGCTATCACGGCATAATGGGACGGGACCATTTACTATGGTCCCGCCTCGCCGATCGCCGCTATTGGCTAGTCAGTGAGTAACTAGCCAATAGCAGCGATCGGTCTCATTCAGCACAGCAGTGCTCGAGCCCGGCGTTCCTGAGCTGTGATAGCTGCTGTTTCTGACAGCATGCTATCACAGCATAATGGGCCGGGACCATTTACTATGGTCCCGCCTCGCCGATCGCCGCTATTGGCTAGTCAGTGAGTAACTAGCCAATAGCAGCGATCGGTCTCATTCAGCACAGCAGTGCTCGAGCCCGGCGTTCCTGAGCTGTGATAGCTGCTGTTTCTGACAGCATGCTATCACAGCATAATGGGCCGGGACCATTTACTATGGTCCCGCCTCGCCGATCGCCGCTATTGGCTAGTCAGTGAGTAACTAGCCAATAGCAGCGATCATTCTCGTCACTTCCTCTCTCTGACCTCACATCCTGCTGCAACCGCCCTGAACGCCCTGTTGGAGTTAGCGAGGCGTTGAGATCGGTTGTGAGCAGAGAGTCAGAGAGAAAAGAAGTGAAAAAAAGTGAAAAAAAGTTTCTAAAACAACGTTTTTTTTGCTTCCCACCACCCCATCCACTACCCACTCCTGTTCCCTTCCTCTTTGAGTTCTACCCACGTTTTTTGGTCAGTGATCTCCTATCACTGACCACTTTTCAGTCTTCAGGACCACATTTCTTGGTCCCTGGGGATTTTTTTTTCATTTTTTTCTATATAAAACATAAAACAAAAAAAAAAATATAAAAAGAAAAAAAAGAAACAAAAAAAAATAGTTAGTTTAGCCAATTTTGAAAATTTAACTGGTTAGTTTAGTATTAGGGTTAGTTAGTGTCAGGGAACCGTCAAAAAGCGTAGTTAGGTATAGTGTCAGGGAATTTAGCGTCAGGAATCGGTCACCGTAGATAGGCTTAGCGTTAGGGATCCATCACCGTAGTTAGGTTTAGCGTCAGGGAAGCTCGGAATAATTAGATAGGTTTAGTGTCAGGCACCCGTCACCGTAGTTAGGTTTAGTGTCAGGGAAGCTTGACATAATCTAGATAGGTTTAGTGTCAGGGAATCGTCGCCGTAGTTAGGTTTAGCGTTAGGGAAGTCCACATAAAATTTAGTTAGGTTTAGTGTTAGGAACCCTCGCCCTAGTTAGCTTTAGTGTCAGGGAAGTCCACTTGCTCTCTAAAAACAAAACACACATTTGTGCTAGTTGTGCTATCCTATTGCTCCCAGTTAGGGATTTATTTTTTTGCAGTATATAAATTTTGTCTTCGCACAACAAGCATGTCCCAACGGACATTTACTGCTGAAGAGGCGTATGCATTTCTGGCCTCCGACACAGACTCGTCGGATGGCGATACAGTATTTTATTTGTCTACCTCCTCATCCAGCGATGAAGAGGAGGGACCCCCTAGGAGACGCCCCAGGACCACCACCATAGTAGAAATCCCTGAGAGAAGTGACCCCACAACAAGTGATACCCCTGAGCGAAGTGACCCCATTTGGACACCCACACCAGACCATTATGAACCCCAAATCCCTGAGTACACGGGCAGCCCAGGCATCAAATTTAACACGGCAGGGTTCAGTGAGATGGACTTTTTCAAGTTCTTCTTCACTGATAACTTTATAGAGCTAATGGTCACCCAGACTAATTTATATGCCCAACAGTATATCACCAAGAACCCCAACTCATTTTATGCCCAATCCCAGAGGTGGACTCCTGTAAACGCAGCAGAGTTGGGCAAGTTCTGGGGACTGCTCTTGAACATGGGGCTTCTAAAAAAGCCATCCATTAGGACCTACTGGAGCACGGACATCCTATACCACACCCCGATGTACCGTATGGCCATGTCCAGGATGCGTTATGAGGCAATACTTCGCTTCCTACATTATGCCGATAATGAGCAGTGCCCACCCCGAGATGACCCCAGTTTTGACCGTTTATATAAACTGAGACCCCTATTAGACCATTTCAGTGCCCGGTTTGCCCAAGCATACACCCCCGAGAAGTGTATTTCCATTGATGAGTCCCTGGTACATTTTAAAGGGAGGCTTCAATTCCGCCAATACCTGCCAAGTAAGAGGGCAAGGTATGGCGTGAAGTTGTATAAGCTGTGCGAGAGTGCATCAGGGTATACATATAAATTCAGGATATATGAAGGGAAGGACAGCAGTATTCAGCCCCCAGAATGCCCCCCCTTACTGGGAATTAACGCAAAAATTGTGTGGGATTTGGTGCACCCACTGCTGGACCAGGGTTACCACCTCTACCTGGATAATTTTTATACCAGCGTCCCGCTCTTCAAGTGCCTCGCTTCCAGAAGGACTGCGGCATGCGGCACTGCTAGAAAAAATCTTAGAGGCCTCCCTAAAACACTGCTTGGGCAAACACTCAGAAGGGGTGAGAGCAGGGCACATTCTAGTAGCAACATATTGTGTGTCAAGTACAAGGACAAGAGAGATGTCCTTGTATTGACAACAATACATGGCCACACCAGTACCCATGTACCTGTACGAGGTACCAGTACAGAGACCCCCAAACCAGATTGCATCCTGGACTACAATAGGTACATGGGAGGGGTGGACTTGTCAGATCAAGTCCTGAAGCCCTACAGCGCTACGCGGAAATCGAGGGTGTGGTATAAGAAGCTGGCCGTGCACATCATACAGATGGCATTGTACAATGCGTACGTGCT
The DNA here is from genome assembly GCF_050947455.1 of Rhinoderma darwinii. Taxonomy (NCBI): domain Eukaryota; kingdom Metazoa; phylum Chordata; class Amphibia; order Anura; family Rhinodermatidae; genus Rhinoderma; species Rhinoderma darwinii. Next base: position 10,127 of record NW_027462445.1, read on the forward strand.
ACGTCGATGTGCAGGCCAGAGGGGAACTTTCCTGGAATTTCAAGAGGTGGTTATAAAGAACCTAATTTTTGGCGACCAGGAAGGAGGGGCACCCAGTACTTCTGGAAGCGAGGCCACACGCATCGTACCAGGGCAACACTTTCCAGGAGAAGTTCCCCAAACTGGCAAGAAGGGAAAAAGTCAAAAGAGGTGCAAAGTGTGCTATAAGAGGGGGATAAGGAAGGACACAACATACCAATGCGACACGTGTCCCGAAAAACCAGGGCTCTGTATGAAAGATTGTTTTAAAATTTACCATACATCCATTGATTTTTAATTTACCCTGATGCACTCCGCACAGCTTATCCCCCTCATCTTTCCCTTTTGAGCCCTGCCATGTGCCCAAGCAGCAAATAACAGCCACATGTAGGGTATTGCCGTACCCGGGAGAACCCACATTACAATTTATGGGGTGTATGTCTCCGGTGGCACATGCTGGGCACAATATATCGGACACTGAAATGGCATATATGTATAGGAAATTGCAAATCTCACTTTGCACCATCTACTGCGCATTACCTTTTACACAATAACTGTTGGGTCAAAATGCTCACTACACTCTAGATGAATGTCTTAAGGGGTGTAGTTTTTAAAATGGGGTCACTTCTCGGGGGTTTCAACTGTACTGGTACCTCAGGGGTTCTGCCTACATGACTTAGCACCAGAAAAGCTCCAGTAGGCTAAATGGTGGTCCTTCCCTTCTGAGCCCTGTCGTGTGCCCAGGCAGCTAATAACAGCCACATGTAGGGTATTGCCGTACCCGGGAGAACCCACATTACAATTTATGGGGTGTATGTCTCCAGTGGCACATGCTGGGCACAATATATCAGACACTGAAATGGCATATATGCATAGGAAATTGCAAATCTCACTTTGCACCATCTGCTGCGCATTACCTTTTACACAATAACTGTGGGGTCAAAATGCTCACTACACCACTAGATGAATGTCTTAAGGGGTGTAGTTTTTAAAATGGGGTCACTTCTCGGGGGTTTCAACTGTACTGGTACCTCAGGGGTTCTGCCTACATGACTTAGCACCAGAAAAGCTCCAGTAGGCTAAATGGTGGTCCTTCCCTTCTGAGCCCTGTCGTGTGCCCAGGCAGCTAATAACAGCCACATGTAGGGTATTGCCGTACCCGGGAGAACCCACATTACAATTTATGGGGTGTATGTCTCCAGTGGCACATGCTGGGCACAATATATCAGACACTGAAATGGCATATATGCATAGGAAATTGCAAATCTCACTTTGCACCATCTGCTGCGCATTACCTTTTACACAATAACTGTGGGGTCAAAATGCTCACTACACCACTAGATGAATGTCTTAAGGGGTGTAGTTTTTAAAATGGGGTCACTTCTCGGGGGTTTCAACTGTACTGGTACCTCAGGGGTTCTGCCTACATGACTTAGCACCAGAAAAGCTCCAGTAGGCTAAATGGTGGTCCTTCCCTTCTGAGCCCTGTCGTGTGCCCAGGCAGCTAATAACAGCCACATGTAGGGTATTGCCGTACCCGGGAGAACCCACATTACAATTTATGGGGTGTATGTCTCCAGTGGCACATGCTGGGCACAATATATCAGACACTGAAATGGCATATATGCATAGGAAATTGCAAATCTCACTTTGCACCATCTGCTGCGCATTACCTTTTACACAATAACTGTGGGGTCAAAATGCTCACTACACCACTAGATGAATGTCTTAAGGGGTGTAGTTTTTAAAATGGGGTCACTTCTCGGGGGTTTCAACTGTACTGGTACCTCAGGGGTTCTGCCTACATGACTTAGCACCAGAAAAGCTCCAGTAGGCTAAATGGTGGTCCTTCCCTTCTGAGCCCTGTCGTGTGCCCAGGCAGCTAATAACAGCCACATGTAGGGTATTGCCGTACCCGGGAGAACCCACATTACAATTTATGGGGTGTATGTCTCCAGTGGCACATGCTGGGCACAATATATCAGACACTGAAATGGCATATATGCATAGGAAATTGCAAATCTCACTTTGCACCATCTGCTGCGCATTACCTTTTACACAATAACTGTGGGGTCAAAATGCTCACTACACCACTAGATGAATGTCTTAAGGGGTGTAGTTTTTAAAATGGGGTCACTTCTCGGGGGTTTCAACTGTACTGGTACCTCAGGGGTTCTGCCTACATGACTTAGCACCAGAAAAGCTCCAGTAGGCTAAATGGTGGTCCTTCCCTTCTGAGCCCTGTCGTGTGCCCAGGCAGCTAATAACAGCCACATGTAGGGTATTGCCGTACCCGGGAGAACCCACATTACAATTTATGGGGTGTATGTCTCCAGTGGCACATGCTGGGCACAATATATCAGACACTGAAATGGCATATATGCATAGGAAATTGCAAATCTCACTTTGCACCATCTGCTGCGCATTACCTTTTACACAATAACTGTGGGGTCAAAATGCTCACTACACCACTAGATGAATGTCTTAAGGGGTGTAGTTTTTAAAATGGGGTCACTTCTCGGGGGTTTCAACTGTACTGGTACCTCAGGGGTTCTGCCTACATGACTTAGCACCAGAAAAGCTCCAGTAGGCTAAATGGTGGTCCTTCCCTTCTGAGCCCTGTCGTGTGCCCAGGCAGCTAATAACAGCCACATGTAGGGTATTGCCGTACCCGGGAGAACCCACATTACAATTTATGGGGTGTATGTCTCCAGTGGCACATGCTGGGCACAATATATCAGACACTGAAATGGCATATATGCATAGGAAATTGCAAATCTCACTTTGCACCATCTGCTGCGCATTACCTTTTACACAATAACTGTGGGGTCAAAATGCTCACTACACCACTAGATGAATGTCTTAAGGGGTGTAGTTTTTAAAATGGGGTCACTTCTCGGGGGTTTCAACTGTACTGGTACCTCAGGGGTTCTGCCTACATGACTTAGCACCAGAAAAGCTCCAGTAGGCTAAATGGTGGTCCTTCCCTTCTGAGCCCTGTCGTGTGCCCAGGCAGCTAATAACAGCCACATGTAGGGTATTGCCGTACCCGGGAGAACCCACATTACAATTTATGGGGTGTATGTCTCCAGTGGCACATGCTGGGCACAATATATCAGACACTGAAATGGCATATATGCATAGGAAATTGCAAATCTCACTTTGCACCATCTGCTGCGCATTACCTTTTACACAATAACTGTGGGGTCAAAATGCTCACTACACCACTAGATGAATGTCTTAAGGGGTGTAGTTTTTAAAATGGGGTCACTTCTCGGGGGTTTCAACTGTACTGGTACCTCAGGGGTTCTGCCTACATGACTTAGCACCAGAAAAGCTCCAGTAGGCTAAATGGTGGTCCTTCCCTTCTGAGCCCTGTCGTGTGCCCAGGCAGCTAATAACAGCCACATGTAGGGTATTGCCGTACCCGGGAGAACCCACATTACAATTTATGGGGTGTATGTCTCCAGTGGCACATGCTGGGCACAATATATCAGACACTGAAATGGCATATATGCATAGGAAATTGCAAATCTCACTTTGCACCATCTGCTGCGCATTACCTTTTACACAATAACTGTGGGGTCAAAATGCTCACTACACCACTAGATGAATGTCTTAAGGGGTGTAGTTTTTAAAATGGGGTCACTTCTCGGGGGTTTCAACTGTACTGGTACCTCAGGGGTTCTGCCTACATGACTTAGCACCAGAAAAGCTCCAGTAGGCTAAATGGTGGTCCTTCCCTTCTGAGCCCTGTCGTGTGCCCAGGCAGCTAATAACAGCCACATGTAGGGTATTGCCGTACCCGGGAGAACCCACATTACAATTTATGGGGTGTATGTCTCCAGTGGCACATGCTGGGCACAATATATCAGACACTGAAATGGCATATATGCATAGGAAATTGCAAATCTCACTTTGCACCATCTGCTGCGCATTACCTTTTACACAATAACTGTGGGGTCAAAATGCTCACTACACCACTAGATGAATGTCTTAAGGGGTGTAGTTTTTAAAATGGGGTCACTTCTCGGGGGTTTCAACTGTACTGGTACCTCAGGGGTTCTGCCTACATGACTTAGCACCAGAAAAGCTCCAGTAGGCTAAATGGTGGTCCTTCCCTTCTGAGCCCTGTCGTGTGCCCAGGCAGCTAATAACAGCCACATGTAGGGTATTGCCGTACCCGGGAGAACCCACATTACAATTTATGGGGTGTATGTCTCCAGTGGCACATGCTGGGCACAATATATCAGACACTGAAATGGCATATATGCATAGGAAATTGCAAATCTCACTTTGCACCATCTGCTGCGCATTACCTTTTACACAATAACTGTGGGGTCAAAATGCTCACTACACCACTAGATGAATGTCTTAAGGGGTGTAGTTTTTAAAATGGGGTCACTTCTCGGGGGTTTCAACTGTACTGGTACCTCAGGGGTTCTGCCTACATGACTTAGCACCAGAAAAGCTCCAGTAGGCTAAATGGTGGTCCTTCCCTTCTGAGCCCTGTCGTGTGCCCAGGCAGCTAATAACAGCCACATGTAGGGTATTGCCGTACCCGGGAGAACCCACATTACAATTTATGGGGTGTATGTCTCCAGTGGCACATGCTGGGCACAATATATCAGACACTGAAATGGCATATATGCATAGGAAATTGCAAATCTCACTTTGCACCATCTGCTGCGCATTACCTTTTACACAATAACTGTGGGGTCAAAATGCTCACTACACCACTAGATGAATGTCTTAAGGGGTGTAGTTTTTAAAATGGGGTCACTTCTCGGGGGTTTCAACTGTACTGGTACCTCAGGGGTTCTGCCTACATGACTTAGCACCAGAAAAGCTCCAGTAGGCTAAATGGTGGTCCTTCCCTTCTGAGCCCTGTCGTGTGCCCAGGCAGCTAATAACAGCCACATGTAGGGTATTGCCGTACCCGGGAGAACCCACATTACAATTTATGGGGTGTATGTCTCCAGTGGCACATGCTGGGCACAATATATCAGACACTGAAATGGCATATATGCATAGGAAATTGCAAATCTCACTTTGCACCATCTGCTGCGCATTACCTTTTACACAATAACTGTGGGGTCAAAATGCTCACTACACCACTAGATGAATGTCTTAAGGGGTGTAGTTTTTAAAATGGGGTCACTTCTCGGGGGTTTCAACTGTACTGGTACCTCAGGGGTTCTGCCTACATGACTTAGCACCAGAAAAGCTCCAGTAGGCTAAATGGTGGTCCTTCCCTTCTGAGCCCTGTCGTGTGCCCAGGCAGCTAATAACAGCCACATGTAGGGTATTGCCGTACCCGGGAGAACCCACATTACAATTTATGGGGTGTATGTCTCCAGTGGCACATGCTGGGCACAATATATCAGACACTGAAATGGCATATATGCATAGGAAATTGCAAATCTCACTTTGCACCATCTGCTGCGCATTACCTTTTACACAATAACTGTGGGGTCAAAATGCTCACTACACCACTAGATGAATGTCTTAAGGGGTGTAGTTTTTAAAATGGGGTCACTTCTCGGGGGTTTCAACTGTACTGGTACCTCAGGGGTTCTGCCTACATGACTTAGCACCAGAAAAGCTCCAGTAGGCTAAATGGTGGTCCTTCCCTTCTGAGCCCTGTCGTGTGCCCAGGCAGCTAATAACAGCCACATGTAGGGTATTGCCGTACCCGGGAGAACCCACATTACAATTTATGGGGTGTATGTCTCCAGTGGCACATGCTGGGCACAATATATCAGACACTGAAATGGCATATATGCATAGGAAATTGCAAATCTCACTTTGCACCATCTGCTGCGCATTACCTTTTACACAATAACTGTGGGGTCAAAATGCTCACTACACCACTAGATGAATGTCTTAAGGGGTGTAGTTTTTAAAATGGGGTCACTTCTCGGGGGTTTCAACTGTACTGGTACCTCAGGGGTTCTGCCTACATGACTTAGCACCAGAAAAGCTCCAGTAGGCTAAATGGTGGTCCTTCCCTTCTGAGCCCTGTCGTGTGCCCAGGCAGCTAATAACAGCCACATGTAGGGTATTGCCGTACCCGGGAGAACCCACATTACAATTTATGGGGTGTATGTCTCCAGTGGCACATGCTGGGCACAATATATCAGACACTGAAATGGCATATATGCATAGGAAATTGCAAATCTCACTTTGCACCATCTGCTGCGCATTACCTTTTACACAATAACTGTGGGGTCAAAATGCTCACTACACCACTAGATGAATGTCTTAAGGGGTGTAGTTTTTAAAATGGGGTCACTTCTCGGGGGTTTCAACTGTACTGGTACCTCAGGGGTTCTGCCTACATGACTTAGCACCAGAAAAGCTCCAGTAGGCTAAATGGTGGTCCTTCCCTTCTGAGCCCTGTCGTGTGCCCAGGCAGCTAATAACAGCCACATGTAGGGTATTGCCGTACCCGGGAGAACCCACATTACAATTTATGGGGTGTATGTCTCCAGTGGCACATGCTGGGCACAATATATCAGACACTGAAATGGCATATATGCATAGGAAATTGCAAATCTCACTTTGCACCATCTGCTGCGCATTACCTTTTACACAATAACTGTGGGGTCAAAATGCTCACTACACCACTAGATGAATGTCTTAAGGGGTGTAGTTTTTAAAATGGGGTCACTTCTCGGGGGTTTCAACTGTACTGGTACCTCAGGGGCTTCTGCATACATGACTTAGCACAAGAAAAGCTCCAGTAGGCCAAATGGTGGTCCTTTCCTTCTGAGTCCTGCCATGGGCCCAAACATCAGTTTATCACCACAAATGGGGTATTGCCGCACTCAGGACAAATTGGGCAACAAAATGGGGTGTTTTATTCCTTGTGAAAATAAGAAATTTTGAACAAAAATTACATCTTAATGGAAAAAAATATCATTTTTTTAATTCACAGCCCAATTCAAATAGGTGCTGTGAAAAAACGGTGTGGTCAAAATGATAACAACAACCATAAATGAATTCCTTGAGGGGTCTAGTTTCCAAAATGGGGTCACTTCTGGTGGGTTTCCATTGCTTTCATACCTCAACACCTCTTCAAACCTGGCATGCTGCCTAAAATATATTCTAATAAAAAAGAGGCCTCAAAATGCACTAGGTGCTCCTTTGTTTCTGAGGCTTGTGTTTTATTCCACGAGCGCACTAGAGCCACATGTGGGACATTTCTAAAAACTGCAGAATCTGGACAATACATATTTAGTAGTATTTCTCTGGTAAAATCTTCTGTGTTACAGAAAAAAATGGAATAATATTGAAATTCAGCAAGAAAAATGAAATTTGCAAATTTCACCTCCACATTGCTTTAATTCCTGTGAAATGCCTGAAGGGTTAAAAAACTTTCTAAATGCTGTTTTGAATACTTTGAGGGGTCTAGTTTTTAAAATGGGGTGTTTTATGGGGGTTTCTAATACATAGGCCCCTCAAAGCCACTTCAGAACTCAAGAGGTACCTTAAAAAAAAGGCTTTTGAAATTTTCTTAAAAATATGAGAAATTGCTGTTTATGTTCTAAGCCTTGTAACGTCCAAGAAAAATAAAAGAATGTTAAAAAAACGATGCCAATCTAAAGTAGACATATGGGAAATGTGAACTAGTAACTATTTTGGGTGGTATAACCGTCTGTTTTACAAGCAGATGCATTTAAATTCTGAAAAATGCAATTTTTTCAAAATTTTCTCTAAATTTTGCAATTTTTCACCAATAAACACTGAATATATCGACCAAATTTTACCACGAACATGAAGCCCAAAGTGTCACGAGAAAACAATCTCAGAATCGCTTGGATAGGTTTAAGCATTCCGACGTTATTACCACATAAAGTGAAATATGTCAGATTTGAAAAATGGGCTCTGAGCCTTAAGGCCCAAACTAGGCTGCGTCCTTAAGGGGTTAAAGTGGGGTATGTTCAAAAATGTCAGAGGCGGTGGTGAACAGCAAGGGCAGGCCGGGGCAGAGTTCCAGGGCCAGGGGTGTGACGGCAGGCAGCGTAGGCCGGGGCAGAGTTCCAGGGCGGTGGGGAGAGGACTAGGCCTCAATCCAAGGAGATCCATTTGGTGACCAAACAGCAGTGACAATAAAAAGGCCCAAATGTCAAAGAATGACATTTCTGCAACTGAAAGTGAAACATTTGAAAGTGAAACATTTAAAATCAAGTTAAAGTCGGGTATGTTTAAAAATGTCAGAGGCGGTAATGAGCAGCAGAGGCAGGCCGGGGCACAGTTCCAGGGCCAGAGTGTGACACTGTCCGCCGATAGATAACCCTTTGCACATTATCGTCATCATCATTATCAGCAGCAGTTGCTGTCAGCCAGCTCCAGAGTGTATGAGCGGCGTGTGCTGCCCATTGCAGCCCAGGGTAGAGGAGCCGTGTGCAAGCTGTGCATGCCCGGGGGCAACAGTGTATGAGCTCCACAGCGCCAGCGGGGGGGTCCCACTATGTCCCAAGCCGCCTGACATGTACTTCCGGTCGGCCAGGAGGTGGCATGTCAGCCAGCTCCAGAGTGTATGAGCGGCGTGTGCCTGCACCCGTGGGGGGGATACAGGAGCCATGGGGAAGCTGTGCAAGACCGGGGGCAGCCGTGTACGAGCTCCGCAGCGCCCCTTGTGGACTTCCAGGGCAAGAGCGGTATGAGCGGCAAAGTCATGCCGACCTCCTGGAAGTCCCCGTCGGCCTCGCTCGCGGGTCGGTCCCGCTGGTTTTTTTACCTTCTTAATAAAAAAATCTTTTTTTTTTTATGGTATTTTCTGAAGCCTCAAGCCCACCTACAGTTGCACGAGCAAGGCCACCTCGGTGACTCCTACCGAAAGCGGCCGGGAGCCATCTCCGTGTACGAGCGGCGTGTGCGGCGTGTGCCTGCCTATTGCACCCGTGGGGGGATAGAGGAGCCATGGGGAAGCTGTGCCAGCCCGGGGGCAGCCCTGTACGAGCTCCACAGCGCCCGCGGCGAGTCCCGCCGTGTCCACCCGGCTGCCAAGCACTTCCGGTCCGCGAGTGATGCATGACAGCGGCCGGGAGCCAGCTCCGCCTATCAGCGGCGGTGTGCCTGCCTTCTGCACCCGTGGGGGGATAGAGGGGCCCCGTGGGAGCTGCTGCATGCCGGCAGCTTCCTTGTGGGAGCTCCACAGCGCCCGCGGTCCTCGGCGGACTTCCAGGGCAAGAGCGGTATGAGCGGCCACCTCATGCCGACCTCCTGGAAGTCCCCGTCGGCTTAGCTCGCGGGTCGGTCCCGCTGTTTTTTTTTTTACCTTCTTAATAAAAAAATCTTTTTTTTTTTATGGTACTTTCGGAAGCCTCAAGCCCACCTGCAGTTGCACGAGCAAGGACACCTCGGTGACTCCTACCGAAAGCGGCCGGGAGTCATCTCCGTGTACGAGCGGCGTGTGCGGCGTGTGCCTGCCTATTGCACCCGTGGGGGGATAGAGGAGCCATGGGGAAGCTGTGCCAGCCCGGGGGCAGCCCTGTACGAGCTCCACAGCACCCGCGGCGAGTCCCGCCGTGTCCACCCGGCTGCCAAGCACTTCCGGTCCGCGAGTGATGCATGACAGCGGCCGGGAGCCAGCTCCGCCTATCAGCGGCGGTGTGCCTGCCTTCTGCACCCGTGGGGGGATAGAGGGGCCCCGTGGGAGCTTGTGGATGCCGGCAGCTTCCTTGTGGGAGCTCCACAGCGCCCGCGGCGAGTCCCGTCGTGTCCACCCGGCTGCCAAGCACTTCCGGTCCGCGAGTGATGCATGACAGCGGCCGGGAGCCAGCTCCGCCTATCAGCGGCGGTGTGCCTGCCTTCTGCACCCGTGGGGGGATAGAGGGGCCCCGTGGGAGCTGCTGCATGCCGGCAGCTTCCTTGTGGGAGCTCCACAGCGCCCGCGGTCCTCTGCGGACTTCCAGGGCAAGAGCGGTAGGAGCCTCCACCTCATGCCGACCTCCTGGAAGTCCCCGTCGGCCTAGCTCGCGGGTCGGTCCCGCTGTGGTTTTTTTTACCTTCTTAATAAAAAAACTTTTTTTTTTTATGGTATTTTCCGAAGCCCCAAGCCCACCTGCATTTGCACGAGCAAGGCCACCTCGGTGACTCCTACCGAAAGCGGCCGGGAGCCATCTCCGTGTACGAGCGGCGTGTGCGGCGTGTGCCTGCCTATTGCACCCGTGGGGGGATAGAGGAGCCTTGTGGAAGCTGTGCCAGCCCGGGGGCAGCCCTGTACGAGCTCCACAGCACCCGCGGCGAGTCCCGCCGTGTCCACCCGGCTGACAAGCACTTCCGGTCCGCGAGTGATGCATGACAGCGGCCGGGAGCCAGCTCCGCCTATCAGCGGCGTGTGCCTGCCTTCTGCACCCGTGGGGGGATAGAGGGGCCCCGTGGGAGCTTGTGGATGCCGGCAGCTTCCTTGTGGGAGCTCCACAGCGCCCGCGGCGAGTCCCGTCGTGTCCACCCGGCTGCAAAGCACTTCCGGTCCGCGAGTGATGCATGACAGCGGCCGGGAGCCAGCTCCGCCTATCAGCGGCGGTGTGCCTGCCTTCTGCACCCGTGGGGGGATAGAGGGGCCCCGTGGGAGCTGCTGGATGCCAGCAGCTTCCTTGTGGGAGCTCCACAGCGCCCGCGGTCCTCTGCGGACTTCCAGGGCAAGAGCGGTAGGAGCCTCCACCTCATGCCGACCTCCTGGAAGTCCCCGTCGGCCTAGCTCGCGGGTCGGTCCCGCTGTTTTTTTTTTTACCTTCTTAATAAAAAAACTTTTTTTTTTTATGGTATTTTCCGAAGCCCCAAGCCCCCCTGCATTTGCACGAGCAAGGCCACCTCGGTGACTCCTACCGAAAGCGGCCGGGAGCCATCTCCGTGTACGAGCGGCGTGTGCGGCGTGTGCCTGCCTATTGCACCCGTGGGGGGATAGAGGAGCCTTGTGGAAGCTGTGCCAGCCCGGGGGCAGCCCTGTACGAGCTCCACAGCACCCGCGGCGAGTCCCGCCGTGTCCACCCGGCTGACAAGCACTTCCGGTCCGCGAGTGATGCATGACAGCGGCCGGGAGCCAGCTCCGCCTATTAGCGGCGGTGTGCCTGCCTTCTGCACCCGTGGGGGGATAGAGGGGCCCCGTGGGAGCTTGTGGATGCCGGCAGCTTCCTTGTGGGAGCTCCACAGCGCCCGCGGCGAGTCCCGTAGTTCACCCGCCCGACATGCACTTCCGGTCCGCGACGGACTTCCAGGGCTCAAGCGGTAGGTGCGGCCACCTCATGCCGACCTCCTGGAACTCCCCCTCGGCCTGGCTCGCGTGTCTGTCTTCATTCACGTTTTGGAGGAAAAACCCTATGAGGTTTTTATTTTGGCCTTCAGCCAAGCAGCAGTTCCAGGAGGCCGGGCATTTTGGCACCTCCCACCGGTGTAATTGGCGAGGTGACACTTTTAGGGGTGTGAACATCTCCTACGCCTGAAATACTGTGAGAGGGAGAACTTGCTCCGCCTCCCAAGTCCAACACTTCCAGGACGAGAGGAGGGCGGGAGGCGTTCCCTGCTTAGGCCGAATGCGGCTTCCAGGGAGATAGCGGCACCAAGCCGCCCTCTCACGCCGCTGCCCTGGATGTCCCCGTCGGCCTCGCTCGCGGGTTGGTCCCGCTGTTTTTTTTTACCTTCTTAATAAAAATTTTTTTTTTTTTTATGCCATTTTCTGAAGTCCCAAGCCCACCTGGAGTTGCACGAGCCCGGCCACCTCGGTGACTCCTACCGAAAGCGGCCGGGAGCCACCTCGGTGTACGAGCGGCGTGTGCCTGCCTATTGCACCCGTGGGGGGATAGAGGGGCCCCGTGGGAGCTGCTGCATGCCGGCAGCTTCCTTGTGGGAGCTCCACAGCGCCCGCGGTCCTCTGAGGACTTCCAGGGCAAGAGCGGTAGGAGCCTCCACCTCATGCCGACCTCCTGGAAGTCCCCGTCGGCCTAGCTCGCGGGTCGGTCCCGCTGTTTTTTTTTTTACCTTCTTAATAAAAAAATCTTTTTTTTTTTATGGTATTTTCGGAAGCCCCAAGCCCACCTGCATTTGCACGAGCAAGGCCACCTCGGTGACTCCTACCGAAAGCGGCCGGGAGCCACCTCGGTGTACGAGCGGCGTGTGCCTGCCTATTGCACCCGTGGGGGGATAGAGGGGCCCCGTGGGAGCTGCTGCATGCCGGCAGCTTCCTTGTGGGAGCTCCACAGCGCCCGCGGTCCTCTGAGGACTTCCAGGGCAAGAGCGGTAGGAGCCTCCACCTCATGCCGACCTCCTGGAAGTCCCCGTCGGCCTAGCTCGCGGGTCGGTCCCGCTGGTTTTTTTTTTACCTTCTTAATAAAAAAATCTTTTTTTTTTTATGGTATTTTCGGAAGCCCCAAGCCCACCTGCATTTGCACGAGCAAGGCCACCTCGGTGACTCCTACCGAAAGCGGCCGGGAGCCACCTCGGTGTACGAGCGGCGTGTGCCTGCCTATTGCACCCGTGGGGGGATAGAGGAGCCATGGGGAAGCCGTGCCAGCCCGGGGGCAGCAGTTTACGAGCTCCGTAGCGCCCTGCGGTCCTCGGCGGACTTCCAGGGCAAGAGCGGTAGGCGCGGCCACCTCATGCCGACCTCCTGGAAGTCCCCGTCGGCCTGGCTCGCGTCTCGGTCCCGCTGTGTGTTTTACCTTCATAATAAAAAAAACTTTTTTTTTTTATGGTATTTTCTGAAGTCCCAAGCCGACCTGCAGTTGCAGGAGCTCGGCCACCTCGGCAACTCCTACCGAAAGCCGTGAAATAGGAAGTACAAACGGGAGCTGCTCCCGTTCCAAGCCGGGAAGGACTTCCATGGTGTGACCGGTAGGTAGTGACACCTCCTGCCGGCCTCCTGGAAGTCCCGGTCGGCCTGGCTGGCAGGTCTGTCTTCATTGACGTTTTGGAGGAAAAACCCTATGAGGTTTTTATTTTGGGCTTCAGCCGGGCAGCAGTTCCAGGAGCCCGGGTACTTTGGCACCTTACCCCGGTGTATTTGAGGTGGTGACACTTTTAGGGGTGCAAATATCTCCTTCACCTGAAATCCTGTGAGAGGGCATTTCTGCTCCGCGTTCCAAGTCCTAACGGTTCTTCCTAGCGGGAAGTCCTAACCGTTCGTGGCCGAGAAGGACTTCCATGGTGTGACCGGTATGTAGTGGCACGTCATGCCGGCCTCCTGGAAGTCCCCGTCGGCCTGGCTGGCAGGTCTGTCTTCATTGACGTTTTGGAGGAAAAACCCTATGAGGTTTTTATTTTGGGCTTCAGCCGGGCAGCAGTTCCAGGAGCCCGGGTAAGTTGGCACCTTACCCCGGTGTATTTGAGGTGGTGACACTTTTAGGGGTGCGAATATCTCCTTCACCTGAAATCCTGTGAGAGGGCATTTCTGCTCCGCGTTCCAAGTCCCTACGGTTCTTCCTAGCGGGAAGTCCTAACCGTTTGTGGCCGAGAAGGACTTCCATGGTGTGACCGGTATGTAGTGGCACGTCATGCCGGCCTCCTGGAAGTCCCCGTCGGCCTCGTTGGCTGGTCGGTCCGGTGCACCTGGACTTCCACGAAAGAACTTTGGTGCATTCTTTCTGGAGTCCCAGGCCGACCAGCAGTTGTAGGAGCTCGGCCACGTTGGCGAGTCCAACCGAGAGTACCGTGAAGGAGGACGTGCTGCACGTTCTAGCGGGAGCTGCACCTGGTCCAACCCGAGAAGGACTTCCATGGTGTGACCGGTATGTAGTGGCACGTCATGCCGGCCTCCTGGAAGTCCCCGTCGGCCTGGCTGGCAGGTCTGTCTTCATTGACGTTTTGGAGGAAAAACCCTATGAGGTTTTTATTTTGGGCTTCAGCCGGGCAGCAGTTCCAGGAGCCCGGGTAAGTTGGCACCTTACCCCGGTGTATTTGAGGTGGTGACACTTTTAGGGGTGCGAATATCTCCTTCACCTGAAATCCTGTGAGAGGGCATTTCTGCTCCGCGTTCCAAGTCCCTACGGTTCTTCCTAGCGGGAAGTCCTAACCGTTTGTGGCCGAGAAGGACTTCCATGGTGTGACCGGTATGTAGTGGCACGTCATGCCGGCCTCCTGGAAGTCCCCGTCGGCCTCGTTGGCTGGTCGGTCCGGTGCACCTGGACTTCCACGAAAGAACTTTGGTGCATTCTTTCTGGAGTCCCAGGCCGACCAGCAGTTGTAGGAGCTCGGCCACGTTGGCGAGTCCAACCGAGAGTACCGTGAAGGAGGACGTGCTGCACGTTCTAGCGGGAGCTGCACCTGGTCCAACCCGAGAAGGACTTCCATGGTGTGACCGGTATGTAGTGGCACGTCATGCCGGCCTCCTGGAAGTCCCCGTCGGCCTCTGCCACCTGTCGTTAAGCTGTGAGAGGAGCACGTGCTCCCGCGCCGTTTGAGTCTTTGGAATTTGTCCAAGACTCCTCAGATCGATCTGGCTCCCCGCGACCCGGCGGCGGAGGGACCACTCGCTCGGCAGTGCTTTGGAGCCCTGTCGGTTACGGCGAGCGCGTCTTCCTCCCACACCGTCCGGGTCTGTTTCGCCCCCGGCCACCTACGGCCGGTGTCCCAAAAAGCCCGGCGGTCCTGCTAAAGGCGGGTGCCGGTACCTCTCGCTCCCGCGAGGTGCGTTTGCTCAGTGCTGCTGCTATCACTCTAAAAGGCGTCCGAGAGTGCGCTGGTGTCGCCGGAGCCCGAGGCACGAGAGAAAGCTTTAAACGACGGGGAGGCAGTGACCGCCCCCGTATGTCCGCTGCTCGCAAGGGCCTCTCTAGCCGAGGTGCTCCCAGGCGCACCCGCGCATGGGGCACGGTTGTTTCTCGCAAGTAGTCCAAAGCCGTCTTCCGCCTC
>NW_027462445.1:30000-35000 GCF_050947455.1 Rhinoderma darwinii
TTTCTGGTACGAGAAGTACGGACAGGCAGCCTTCCGAGAAAACCAAGGGAAGGGACCACCAGTGTTGTCCCTTCCGACAGGGGGACCCGGGGGTGTCCGCAGGAATGTGGCCCGTCTCCGGTGGGTTGGTAAGGAAGCAAGCCCCCCAAGATCTAAGGTTGTGGAGCTGCTCCTGGAGATGGGGTTCAGGGCTAATGACATCTATGCCCTGATCCATCCCTACGGCACCTCAGTGTTCGATGTCAGTTTCATGACGGCGGAGGGGTTGGAATCCTTCTGGTCCCGTCATGAGCTGGCACGGGCATTGCCCCAGTGGCAGGGTTTCGCCGTCCAAGCCGTTTCGAGGCAGAATGAGGTCATCAAGAGAGTGACCATTTTGACCAATAATGAGTCACTCTCTTGCATTGACATAATGACCTGGGTGGAGAGACATGGCGAGGTCAAAGGAATGCCCCAGAAAAACCGGGATGAGCATGGGATCTGGTCTGGGGCCTGGACCTTTTCCGTAAAATTAAAGGTCCAGGGGAACTCGGTGTCTCACATGCCCTCCTCTGCTTTCCTGGGGAGGGACAGGATCTTGGTCTTTTACCAGGGGCAGCCGAAGGTCTGTCACAAGTGCGGCAGCCCCACACATTTTAGCGCCCAGTGTAAGGAGAAGAGGTGTGCGCTGTGTGGGGCTCTGGGCCATCTTGCCGCCACGTGCAAGGACATAAGGTGCAACCTGTGTGGTGACCTTGGTCACCCCTTTAGCCGCTGTCCGCGCTCCTTCGCTAACCTGGTCTTTAACCCGGTGGCGCCTGGTCTGGCTAGTGGCAGTGGTCAAGGTCACGGTGTCGCTGGGGAAGGGGCTGGTGAGGATGGAGGGGTGATAGGGTCGAGGAAGGTAAGGACCCTGCCTTCTTCCAAATTTAGGAGGCAGGAGTGCCGTCGACTTGAGAGGGAGCAGGAGGGGCCCCAAAGCCATGGGGTTCAGTCTGCCGTCCCTCAGGAGGCTGGCATGTCTGCGGAGGCCCTTGGGGATGGTGGGGTAGAGGAGGAGATCAGGAGACTGGTCAGGAGGAGAGGAGAAGCCCCCTCTAGTGAGTCCTCATACTATGGTAGTTTGGATGAGGACGAAGTAAAGGGGCAAGATAAGAGAAAAGACACTGGTAGGAAGGCCCTGTATAAGACCAAAGGGGCCCCGTTAAAAACATCCAAGACCGGCCAGATCCCAAAGGAGGGTTTGACTGGCTCCCCCCTGATAGGGCTCTCCAACCGGTACCAGGCCCTTCGGGAGGACATCTCCTCCTCTTCGGAAGAAGGGGAGGGCGAGGGTGAGGTACCGGTGCGAAGGTCGGGTCCTTCGGGAGGTGCTGGACCCTCGAACCAGGTAGTGGGCCGAATACCTGAGGAAGGGGTTGTCACGGCACTGGTGGACAAAGGGGGAGGTGGGGAAATGGGGGAGGTAGTGGGGGAGGGGGATGGGAGTGTAAATAATATTGTTAAAAATGTTGTGGACTCACTTTCTCCTCTTTTGGTTCTAGATGGAAAAGACCTTTCCAAAGGCATGGATCTCTCGGGTGCGAGTCTCAAGAGAGGCAACGAGGATTCCCCGGACCCAGATAGCGACGGGCTAACTGGGGGAGGGAAGAAGCTAGCGGTCGACCTCGATCACTCTTGATGGCGGTACCTACTCCGTTGACCCTGGCGAGTATTAATGTCGCCAGCATTAGGTCAGATGCGGCCAGATTCACGGCCTTTGATTTTCTCGGCCGGGTTGAGGCCGATGTTTTATTTTTGCAGGAGACCAGGGTGCCAGACCTGGCATCTGTCCATATGGCCAGGAAGGAGTGGAGGCATGGGCCATCTTACTGGTCTCTTGCGGCCGAGCCGTATAGCGGAGTAGCTGTCCTTTTCAGGACGGCGGAGGTAAAATGCCGACGAGTAATCGAGGTAGAAATGGGGAGGTGTCTGGTCCTGGACGTCTTCATGAAGGGGCAAGAGCTTAGGCTCATAAACATCTATGGTCCACAAACCAAGTGGGACCGCAAGTGCCTCTTTATGAAGATCAAGCCTTTTCTTTTTACCAGCCGCCAAGTGGTCTTTGGAGGAGACTTCAATACGGTTGTGAGACAGAAGGATCGGAGGGGCTCCAAAGACAGGCTGGGCTATGACAGCGTCGCTTTGAATAGCATAGTCAGTGAGGCTCGTCTGGTGGATGTCCACATTAGGCACACCCCGGACCACAGTGGTTTCACATACCATAGGGGTAGTCAGATTAGGTCTAGAATAGACAGGTTTTATTTGAAGGAGGAGGCTGTCTCCTCACCACTTGTGGTTGTGGAGGTAGAATTCTCCGATCACTGTTTAATTGTTTTTTCTTTGAACGTTGCAGAGACCCATCGGATGGGAAGGGGCTTTTGGAGATTGAATTCGGCACTCCTGGAAGAAGCGGACGTCAGACAGTCCTTTGAGGATTTTCTGCAGAGCCAGGTACCCCTTTTGGGCCTTTGTAACAGTAAGTCAGAGTGGTGGGAGATGCTCAAGAAACGCGCGGCAAAATTCTTCCGCCAGCTTTCCAACTTTAGGAGCCTGGCCGGACACTGTCTGTACCAGGACCTAAGAAGGAAACTCGAGCAGCTGGTCTCGACAGGGGGTAGCCGTAAGGATATCTCCTGTGTGAAATCATTGCTCAAGAGGTGTCAGTACGATAGGCACACATCCTTAGTTTTTGAGAGGGATTTCGGGAAGTATCGCTCGCCTGACCCTTACAAGAACTGTAGGATGTCAGTGGATTGCAAGTATGTGGCAGGACTGATCGACAGTACGGGATCCCTGAACAGGTCCAAATCAGGGATTCTGGAGGTGGTCAGATCCTTCTACTCACACCTCTTGAGTAAGAAGGAACTAGATCGAGACAAGATGTCGGCTTTCCTGGCTGAAACCATTCCGGAGCCAGGGATAAGCCCCTCTCTTGGCGTTTTGACAGAGGAAATCAAGGAAGGGGAAGTAAAGAGGGCGATTGAAGGGCTTGCTCTTAAGAAATCGCCGGGACCGGATGGCTTAACGTCCGAGTTTTACAAGACCTTTGGGGAAGCTTTGATTCCCCTCTTGACTGGGGTTTTTAATGAGTGTCTATCCTCGGGCACTCTACCAAAGTCAATGTGTAGGTCAGCCTTGATTCTGTTGTCAAAGGGTAAAGATCCGTCCCGTGTTGAGAACTGGCGTCCCATAGCGCTTCTCAATACGGACCGGAAGATTCTGGCTAAGATACTGTTTAACAGGTTGGTCGAGTTTGCACCGCGGCTCCTTTCGGGTGTCCAGCACTGCACTGTCCCGGGTCGTAGCACCTTTAGTGCTGTCCTGGGTGTCAGGGAGGCGGTGGAGCAGGGCAGAGCTGGGCACTGGAAGGGGTACATGCTGTCCTTGGATCAGGCAAAAGCGTTTGACAGAGTTGATCATGAGTATCTCTGGTCCACCCTTTTGAGATACGGTCTGCCTGGGGGGTTTGTGAATTGGCTGCAAACATTGTATGCAGGGGCTGAGACTTTCCCACTGGTGAACGGTTGGGTTGGTCGTCCTTTTGGGGTGGACTCTGGTGTCCGTCAGGGTTGTCCTCTTAGCCCGCTGCTATACGTGTTCGCGATCGACCCCTTCCTTGTGAGGGTTGACCGCGGGCCGTTGGTGGGTGTGAGGATGGACTTGGCGGTCGAGGAGTCTGCCGTAAGGACGATAGCGTACGCCGACGATGTCACTATCTTCGTCTCCTCGCAAGGGGAGGCGGAATGGGTGATGTCTGAGGTAGATCGCTACTCGGACGCGTCTGGGTCCAAGATCAATCTGGATAAGTGCGAAAGTCTCTGGTTGGGAGTGGGGGACCCAGATTTTTGTCTCCCAGACACCCTCCCTGTGCCCCAAGACACTGCAAAAGTTCTGGGCATAGATTTCGGCAGAGGAGACTATCCTACTCAAAATTGGGAGAGCAGACTGCAGATTGCCACCAAAAAGGTGAACCAGTGGAAAGGTTGGACTTTGACCTTCAGGGAAAGGATCAACTTGGGCAAAACATACCTGCTCCCGTTGTTTATTTATCTGGGCAGCATTTGTATCTTGCCAGAACCCTTCTGGACACGAATCTACAGCCTGTTTTTCCAACTGTTGTGGGGAAACAGGCTGAACCTAGTTAAGAGAGAGGTGACTTACCTAACAAGGAGACAAGGAGGGTTGGGTATGGTCAACCCGGTAGTGTTCCTGGTGGACACCTTTCTTAAATGTAACGTGGCAATCCTCTACAAAGAGAGGGCTCCTTTGTGGGTAGTTTCATGCAAGGTGTGGTTTCAGCCGTTCTTCCAGGAATGGGAGAACGGAGGGCGAGTGAAGGATCTTCGATCGCAGCGGGGGCATCTCCCGGCTTACGTTGCCCCGGTTCTGAAGGTTGTCCGCCGATGGTGTCTGGAGAAGGATGAGGTGATTGCGCTGCCGAGGAAACTCCTCGACAATAGGGTGATCACCTCCTATTTCCAGGCATCATTGGCCCTCAAGGACTGCCCAGGTAGGGATCTGAGGGAGGGACTAACACTGTTGAATTCAAATAGGATCCCCCAGAAGTATTGGGACTTGACCTGGCGCTGCTTCCATGGTAAGTTATATGTGAGGGGAAATTTGAAGTACAGGAACTCTGATGAAAGGGATTGTCCCCGGGAGGAGTGTGGCGACACGCTGGAAAGCATGGAGCACTTCCTGCTTCAGTGTCCCCTCAATATAGAGGTGTACAAACAGGTGGGAATCTCCATCGGGTGGCCAGAGATGGAGAGCCTCTCCTATGCTGAGTGGGCCTATGGGGCGTACAGAGAAGTTGGTAACAGGGACCGATGCACTTTATTCCTAGTTAGTGCAGTGGTCAGGTTCTACACGTGGAATGCACGGTGCCTAGTTTCGACGGGAAGAAAGACCCTCCAAAGGGGTGAGGTATGTAGTAACATCCTTGGTGACCTGGTGAAGGTGCGCTCTTTGGAGTTTGA
>NW_027462445.1:45000-61770 GCF_050947455.1 Rhinoderma darwinii
AACCTGCATCCCCATGCCCAGCCAGAGTTCCAGGGTGATTGCTGGAAGGACCCGGTGGGGGGGGCAGCGGGAGCAACTTGCATCCCCATGCCCAGCCATAGTTCCAGGGTGATTGCTGGTAGGTCCCGGTGCGGTGGAAGGGGGGGCAGCGGGAGCAACCTGCATCCCCATGCCCAGCCAGAGTTCCAGGGTGATTGCAGGTAGGTCCCGGTGGGGTGGAAGGGGGTCAGCGGGAGCAACCTGCATCCCCATGCCCAGCCAGATTTCCAGGGTGATTGGTGGTAGGTCCCGGTGCGGTGGAAGGGGGGGCAGCGGGAGCAACCTGCATCCCCATGCCCAGCCAGAGTTCCAGGGTGATTGCTGGAAGGACCCGGTGGGGGGGCAGCGGGAGCAACTTGCATCCCCATGCCCAGCCATAGTTCCAGGGTGATTGCTGGTAGGTCCCGGTGGGGTGGAAGGGGGTCAGCGGGAGCAAACTGCATCCCCATGCCCAGTCAGAGTTCCAGGGTGATTGCAGGTAGGTCCCGGTGGTGTGGAAGGGGGGGCAGCGGGACCAACCTGTGTCAATATGCCCAGCCAGAGTTCCAGAGTGATTGCAGGTAGGTCCCGGTGGGGTGGAAGGGGGTCAGCGGGAGCAAACCGCATCCCCATGCCCAGCCAGAGTTCCAGGGTGATTGCAGGTAGGTCCCGGTGGGGTGGAAGGGGGGGCAGCGGGACCAACCTGTGTCCCTATGCCCAGCCAGAGTTCCAGAGTGATTGCAGGTAGGTCCCGGTGGGGTGGAAGGGGGTCAGCGGGAGCAACTTGCATCCCCATGCCCAGCCAGAGAACCAGGGTGATTGCTGGTAGGTAAGGAGATCCATTTGGTGACCAAACAGCAGTGAAAATAAAAAGGCCCAAATGTCAAAGAATGACACTTTTAATACTGAAAGTGAAACATTTAAAATCAAGTTAAAGTGGGGTATGTTCCAGAAATGTCAGAGACGGTAATGAGCAGCAGAGGCAGGCCGGGGCAGAGTTCCAGGGCCAGGGGTGTCACGGCAGGCAGCGTAGGCCGGGGAAGAGTTCCAGGGCGGTGGGGAGAGGACTAGGCCTCAATCCAAGGACATCATTTGGTGACTAAACAGCAGTGACAATAAAAAGGCCCAAATGTCAAAGAATGACACTTTTAATACTGAAAGTGAAACATTTAAAATCAAGTTAAAGTGGGGTATGTTCCAGAAATGTCAGAGACGGTAATGAGCAGCAGAGGCAGGCCGGGGCAGAGTTCCAGGGCCAGGGGTGTGACGGCAGGCAGCGTAGGCCGGGGCAGAGTTCCAGGGCGGTGGGGAGAGGACTAGGCCTCAATCCAAGGAGATCCATTTGGTGACTAAACAGCAGTGACAATAAAAAGGCCCAAATGCCAAAGAATGACATTTCTGCTACTGAAAGTGAAACATTTAAAATCAAGTTACAGTGGGGTATGTTCACAAATGTCAGAGGCGGTAGTGAACAGCAGAGGTAGGCCGGGGCAGAGTTCCAGGGCCAGGGGTGTGACGGCAGGCAGCGTAGGCCGGGGCAGAGTTCCAGGGCGGTGGGTGAGAGGACTAGGCCTCAATCCAAGGAGATCCATTTGGTGACCAAGCAGCAGTGAAAATAAAAAGGCCCAAATGTCAAAGAATGACATTTCTGCTACTGAAAGTGAAACATTTGAAAGTGAACCATTTAAAATCAAGTTAAAGTGGGGTATGTTCAAAAATGTCAGAGGCGGTGGTGAGCAGCAGAGGCAGGCCGGGGCAGAGTTCCAGGGCCAGAGTGTGACGGCAGCACAGGCCGGGGCAGAGCTCCAGGGCCAGGGGTGTGACGGCAGGCAGCGTAGGCCGGGGCAGAGTTCCAGGGCGGTGGGGAGAGGACTAGGCCTCAATCCAAGGAGATCCATTTGGTGACTAAACAGCAGTGACAATAAAAAGGCCCAAATGCCAAAGAATGACATTTCTGCTACTGAAAGTGAAACATTTAAAATCAAGTTACAGTGGGGTATGTTCACAAATGTCAGAGGCGGTAGTGAACAGCAGAGGTAGGCCGGGGCAGAGTTCCAGGGCCAGGGGTGTGACGGCAGGCAGCGTAGGCCGGGGCAGAGTTCCAGGGCGGTGGGTGAGAGGACTAGGCCTCAATCCAAGGAGATCCATTTGGTGACCAAGCAGCAGTGAAAATAAAAAGGCCCAAATGTCAAAGAATGACATTTCTGCTACTGAAAGTGAAACATTTGAAAGTGAACCATTTAAAATCAAGTTAAAGTGGGGTATGTTCAAAAATGTCAGAGGCGGTGGTGAGCAGCAGAGGCAGGCCGGGGCAGAGTTCCAGGGCCAGAGTGTGACGGCAGCACAGGCCGGGGCAGAGCTCCAGGGCCAGGGTGTGACGGCAGGCAGCGTAGGCCGGGGCAGAGTTCCAGGGCGGTGGGGAGAGGACTAGGCCTCGACATAAGGAGATCCATTTGGTGACCAAACAGCAGTGAAAATAAATAGGCCCAAATGTCAAAGAATGACATTTCTGCTACTGAAAGTGAAACATTTAAAATCAAGTTAAAGTGGGGTATGTTCACAAATGTCAGAGGCGGTGGTGAACAGCAGGGGCAGGCCGGGGCAGAGTTCCAGGGCCAGGGTGTGACGGCAGGCAGCGTAGGCCGGGGCAGAGTTCCAGGGCGGTGGGTGAGAGGACTAGGCCTCAATCCAAGGAGATCCATTTGGTGACCAAACAGCAGTGAAAATAAAAAGGCCCAAGTGTCAAAGAATGACATTTCTGCTACTGAAAGTGAAACATTTGAAAGTGAACCATTTAAAATCAAGTTAAAGTGGGGTATGTTCAAAAATGTCAGAGGCGGTAGTGAACAGCAGAGGTAGGCCGGGGCAGAGTTCCAGGGCCAGGGGTGTCACGGCAGGCAGCGTAGGCCGGGGAAGAGTTCCAGGGCGGTGGGGAGAGGACTAGGCCTCAATCCAAGGGGATCCATTTGGTGACCAAGCAGCAGTGAAAATGAAAAGGCCCAAATGTCAAAGAATGCCATTTCTGCAACTGAAAGTGAAACATTTGAAAGTGACACATTTAAAATCAAGTTAAAGTGGGGTATGTTCAAAAATGTCAGAGGCGGTAGTGAGCAGCAGAGGTAGGCCGGGGCAGAGTTCCAGGGCCAGGGGTGTCACGGCAGGCAGCGTAGGCCGGGGAAGAGTTCCAGGGCGGTGGGGAGAGGACTAGGCCTCAATCCAAGGGGATCCATTTGGTGACCAAGCAGCAGTGAAAATGAAAAGGCCCAAATGTCAAAGAATGCCATTTCTGCAACTGAAAGTGAAACATTTGAAAGTGACACATTTAAAATCAAGTTAAAGTGGGGTATGTTCAAAAATGTCAGAGGCGGTAGTGAACAGCAGAGGTAGGCCGGGGCAGAGTTCCAGGGCCAGGGGTGTCACGGCAGGCAGCGTAGGCCGGGGAAGAGTTCCAGGGCGGTGGGGAGAGGACTAGGCCTCAATCCAAGGGGATCCATTTGGTGACCAAGCAGCAGTGAAAATGAAAAGGCCCAAATGTCAAAGAATGCCATTTCTGCAACTGAAAGTGAAACATTTGAAAGTGACACATTTAAAATCAAGTTAAAGTGGGGTATGTTCAAAAATGTCAGAGGCGGTAGTGAACAGCAGAGGTAGGCCGGGGCAGAGTTCCAGGGCCAGGGGTGTCACGGCAGGCAGCGTAGGCCTGCGCAGAGTTCCAGGGCGGTGGGGAGAGGACTAGGCCTCAATCCAAGGAGATCCATTTGGTGACCAAGCAGCAGTGAAAATAAAAAGGCCCAAATGTCAAAGAATGACATTTCTGATACTGAAAGTGAAACATTTGAAAGTGAACCATTTAAAATCAAGTTAAAGTGGGGTATGTTCAAAAATGTCAGAGGCGGTGGTGAACAGCAAGGGCAGGCCGGGGCAGAGTTCCAGGGCCAGGGGTGTGACGGCAGGCAGCGTAGGCCGGGGCAGAGTTCCAGGGCGGTGGGGAGAGGACTAGGCCTCAATCCAAGGAGATCCATTTGGTGACCAAGCAGCAGTGAAAATGAAAAGGCCCAAATGTCAAAGAATGACATTTCTGATACTGAAAGTGAAACATTTGAAAGTGAACCATTTAAAATCAAGTTAAAGTGGGGTATGTTCAAAAATGTCAGAGGCGGTGGTGAGCAGCAGAGGCAGGCCGGGACACAGTTCCAGGGCCAGGGGTGTGACGGCAGGCAGCGTAGGCCGGGGCAGAGTTCCAGGGCGGTGGGGAGAGGACTAGGCCTCAATCCAAGGAGATCCATTTGGTGACCAAACAGCAGTGCAAATAAAAAGGCCCAAATGTCAAAGAATGACATTTCTGATACTGAAAGTGAACCATTTAAAATCAAGTTAAAGTGGGGTATGTTCACAAATGTCAGAGGCGGTGGTGAACAGCAGGGGCAGGCCGGGACAGAGTTCCAGGGCCAGAGTGTGACGGCAGGCAGTGTAGGCCGGGGCAGAGTTCCAGGGCGGTGGGTGAGAGGACTAGGCCTCAATCCAAGGAGATCCATTTGGTGACCAAACAGCAGTGAAAATAAAAATGCCCAAGTGTCAAAGAATGACATTTCTGCTACTGAAAGTGAAACATTTGAAAGTGAACCATTTAAAATCAAGTTAAAGTGGGGTATGTTCAAAAATGTCAGAGGCGGTAGTGAACAGCAGAGGTAGGCCGGGGCAGAGATCCAGGGCCAGGGGTGTCACAGCAGGCATCGTAGGCCGGGGAAGAGTTCCAGGGCGGTGGGGAGAGGACTAGGCCTCAATCCAAGGGGATCCATTTGGTGACCAAGCAGCAGTGAAAATAAAAAGGCCCAAATGTCAAAGAATGCCATTTCTGCAACTGAAAGTGAAACATTTGAAAGTGACACATTTAAAATCAAGTTAAAGTGGGGTATGTTCAAAAATGTCAGAGGCGGTAGTGAACAGCAGAGGTAGGCCGGGGCAGAGATCCAGGGCCAGGGGTGTCACAGCAGGCATCGTAGGCCGGGGAAGAGTTCCAGGGCGGTGGGGAGAGGACTAGGCCTCAATCCAAGGGGATCCATTTGGTGACCAAGCAGCAGTGAAAATGAAAAGGCCCAAATGTCAAAGAATGCCATTTCTGCAACTGAAAGTGAAACATTTGAAAGTGAAACATTTAAAATCAAGTTCAAGTGGGGTATGTTCAAAAATGTCAGAGGCGGTAGTGAACAGCAGAGGTAGGCCGGGGCAGAGTTCCAGGGCCAGGGGTGTGACGGCAGGCAGCGTAGGCCGGGGCAGAGTTCCAGGGCGGTGGGGAGAGGACTAGGCCTCAATCCAAGGAGATCCATTTGGTGACCAAGCAGCAGTGAAAATAAAAAGGCCCAAATGTCAAAGAATGCCATTTCTGCAACTGAAAGTGAAACATTTGAAAGTGACACATTTAAAATCAAGTTAAAGTGGGGTATGTTCAAAAATGTCAGAGGCGGTAGTGAACAGCAGAGGTAGGCCGGGGCAGAGTTCCAGGGCCAGGGGTGTGACGGCAGGCAGCGTAGGCCAGGGCAGAGTTCCAGGGCGGTGGGGAGAGGACTAGGCCTCAATCCAAGGAGATCCATTTGGTGACCAAGCAGCAGTGAAAATAAAAAGGCCCAAATGTCAAAGAATGCCATTTCTGCAACTGAAAGTGAAACATTTGAAAGTGACACATTTAAAATCAAGTTAAAGTGGGGTATGTTCAAAAATGTCAGAGGCGGTAGTGAACAGCAGAGGTAGGCCGGGGCAGAGATCCAGGGCCAGGGGTGTCACAGCAGGCATCGTAGGCCGGGGAAGAGTTCCAGGGCGGTGGGGAGAGGACTAGGCCTCAATCCAAGGGGATCCATTTGGTGACCAAGCAGCTGTGAAAATGAAAAGGCCCAAATGTCAAAGAATGACATTTCTGCTACTGAAAGTGAAACATTTGAAAGTGAAACATTTAAAATCAAGTTAACCCCTTCCCGCTCCTTGACGTACTATTACGTCATGGCAGCTCTATCGTTCGCGCTCCATGCCGTAATAGTACGTCTTGCAGTTAGAACAGCGGTGCGCGCGCCCGGCGCGTTCATGCGCTGTGATAGCTGCTGTTTCTGACAGCAGGCTATCACGGCATAATGGGACGGGACCATTTACTATGGTCCCGCCTCGCCGATCGCCGCTATTGGCTAGTCAGTGAGTAACTAGCCAATAGCAGCGATCGGTCTCATTCAGCACAGCAGTGCTCGAGCCCGGCGTTCCTGAGCTGTGATAGCTGCTGTTTCTGACAGCATGCTATCACAGCATAATGGGCCGGGACCATTTACTATGGTCCCGCCTCGCCGATCGCCGCTATTGGCTAGTCAGTGAGTAACTAGCCAATAGCAGCGATCATTCTCGTCACTTCCTCTCTCTGACCTCACATCCTGCTGCAACCGCCCTGAACGCCCTGTTGGAGTTAGCGAGGCGTTGAGATCGGTTGTGAGCAGAGAGTCAGAGAGAAAAGAAGTGAAAAGAAGTGAAAAAAAGTTTCTAAAACAACGTTTTTTTTGCTTCCCACCACCCCATCCACTACCCACTCCTGTTCCCTTCCTCTTTGAGTTCTACCCACGTTTTTTGGTCAGTGATCTCCTATCACTGACCACTTTTCAGTCTTCAGGACCACATTTCTTGGTCCCTGGGGATTTTTTTTTCATTTTTTTCTATATAAAACATAAAACAAAAAAAAAATATAAAAAGAAAAAAAAGAAACAAAAAAAAATAGTTAGTTTAGCCAATTTTGAAAATTTAACTGGTTAGTTTAGTATTAGCCCCTTCCCGCTCCTTGACGTACTATTACGTCATGGCAGCTCTATCGTTCGCGCTCCATGCCGTAATAGTACGTCTTGCAGTTAGAACAGCGGTGCGCGCGCCCGGCGCGTTCATGCGCTGTGATAGCTGCTGTTTCTGACAGCAGGCTATCACGGCATAATGGGACGGGACCATTTACTATGGTCCCGCCTCGCCGATCGCCGCTATTGGCTAGTCAGTGAGTAACTAGCCAATAGCAGCGATCGGTCTCATTCAGCACAGCAGTGCTCGAGCCCGGCGTTCCTGAGCTGTGATAGCTGCTGTTTCTGACAGCATGCTATCACAGCATAATGGGCCGGGACCATTTACTATGGTCCCGCCTCGCCGATCGCCGCTATTGGCTAGTCAGTGAGTAACTAGCCAATAGCAGCGATCATTCTCGTCACTTCCTCTCTCTGACCTCACATCCTGCTGCAACCGCCCTGAACGCCCTGTTGGAGTTAGCGAGGCGTTGAGATCGGTTGTGAGCAGAGAGTCAGAGAGAAAAGAAGTGAAAAGAAGTGAAAAAAAGTTTCTAAAACAACGTTTTTTTTGCTTCCCACCACCCCATCCACTACCCACTCCTGTTCCCTTCCTCTTTGAGTTCTACCCACGTTTTTTGGTCAGTGATCTCCTATCACTGACCACTTTTCAGTCTTCAGGACCACATTTCTTGGTCCCTGGGGATTTTTTTTTCATTTTTTTCTATATAAAACATAAAACAAAAAAAAAAATATAAAAAGAAAAAAAAGAAACAAAAAAAAATAGTTAGTTTAGCCAATTTTGAAAATTTAACTGGTTAGTTTAGTATTAGCCCCTTCCCGCTCCTTGACGTACTATTACGTCATGGCAGCTCTATCGTTCGCGCTCCATGCCGTAATAGTACGTCTTGCAGTTAGAACAGCGGTGCGCGCGCCCGGCGCGTTCATGCGCTGTGATAGCTGCTGTTTCTGACAGCAGGCTATCACGGCATAATGGGACGGGACCATTTACTATGGTCCCGCCTCGCCGATCGCCGCTATTGGCTAGTCAGTGAGTAACTAGCCAATAGCAGCGATCGGTCTCATTCAGCACAGCAGTGCTCGAGCCCGGCGTTCCTGAGCTGTGATAGCTGCTGTTTCTGACAGCATGCTATCACAGCATAATGGGCCGGGACCATTTACTATGGTCCCGCCTCGCCGATCGCCGCTATTGGCTAGTCAGTGAGTAACTAGCCAATAGCAGCGATCGGTCTCATTCAGCACAGCAGTGCTCGAGCCCGGCGTTCCTGAGCTGTGATAGCTGCTGTTTCTGACAGCATGCTATCACAGCATAATGGGCCGGGACCATTTACTATGGTCCCGCCTCGCCGATCGCCGCTATTGGCTAGTCAGTGAGTAACTAGCCAATAGCAGCGATCATTCTCGTCACTTCCTCTCTCTGACCTCACATCCTGCTGCAACCGCCCTGAACGCCCTGTTGGAGTTAGCGAGGCGTTGAGATCGGTTGTGAGCAGAGAGTCAGAGAGAAAAGAAGTGAAAAAAAGTGAAAAAAAGTTTCTAAAACAACGTTTTTTTTGCTTCCCACCACCCCATCCACTACCCACTCCTGTTCCCTTCCTCTTTGAGTTCTACCCACGTTTTTTGGTCAGTGATCTCCTATCACTGACCACTTTTCAGTCTTCAGGACCACATTTCTTGGTCCCTGGGGATTTTTTTTTCATTTTTTTCTATATAAAACATAAAACAAAAAAAAAAATATAAAAAGAAAAAAAAGAAACAAAAAAAAATAGTTAGTTTAGCCAATTTTGAAAATTTAACTGGTTAGTTTAGTATTAGGGTTAGTTAGTGTCAGGGAACCGTCAAAAAGCGTAGTTAGGTATAGTGTCAGGGAATTTAGCGTCAGGAATCGGTCACCGTAGATAGGCTTAGCGTTAGGGATCCATCACCGTAGTTAGGTTTAGCGTCAGGGAAGCTCGGAATAATTAGATAGGTTTAGTGTCAGGCACCCGTCACCGTAGTTAGGTTTAGTGTCAGGGAAGCTTGACATAATCTAGATAGGTTTAGTGTCAGGGAATCGTCGCCGTAGTTAGGTTTAGCGTTAGGGAAGTCCACATAAAATTTAGTTAGGTTTAGTGTTAGGAACCCTCGCCCTAGTTAGCTTTAGTGTCAGGGAAGTCCACTTGCTCTCTAAAAACAAAACACACATTTGTGCTAGTTGTGCTATCCTATTGCTCCCAGTTAGGGATTTATTTTTTTGCAGTATATAAATTTTGTCTTCGCACAACAAGCATGTCCCAACGGACATTTACTGCTGAAGAGGCGTATGCATTTCTGGCCTCCGACACAGACTCGTCGGATGGCGATACAGTATTTTATTTGTCTACCTCCTCATCCAGCGATGAAGAGGAGGGACCCCCTAGGAGACGCCCCAGGACCACCACCATAGTAGAAATCCCTGAGAGAAGTGACCCCACAACAAGTGATACCCCTGAGCGAAGTGACCCCATTTGGACACCCACACCAGACCATTATGAACCCCAAATCCCTGAGTACACGGGCAGCCCAGGCATCAAATTTAACACGGCAGGGTTCAGTGAGATGGACTTTTTCAAGTTCTTCTTCACTGATAACTTTATAGAGCTAATGGTCACCCAGACTAATTTATATGCCCAACAGTATATCACCAAGAACCCCAACTCATTTTATGCCCAATCCCAGAGGTGGACTCCTGTAAACGCAGCAGAGTTGGGCAAGTTCTGGGGACTGCTCTTGAACATGGGGCTTCTAAAAAAGCCATCCATTAGGACCTACTGGAGCACGGACATCCTATACCACACCCCGATGTACCGTATGGCCATGTCCAGGATGCGTTATGAGGCAATACTTCGCTTCCTACATTATGCCGATAATGAGCAGTGCCCACCCCGAGATGACCCCAGTTTTGACCGTTTATATAAACTGAGACCCCTATTAGACCATTTCAGTGCCCGGTTTGCCCAAGCATACACCCCCGAGAAGTGTATTTCCATTGATGAGTCCCTGGTACATTTTAAAGGGAGGCTTCAATTCCGCCAATACCTGCCAAGTAAGAGGGCAAGGTATGGCGTGAAGTTGTATAAGCTGTGCGAGAGTGCATCAGGGTATACATATAAATTCAGGATATATGAAGGGAAGGACAGCAGTATTCAGCCCCCAGAATGCCCCCCCTTACTGGGAATTAACGCAAAAATTGTGTGGGATTTGGTGCACCCACTGCTGGACCAGGGTTACCACCTCTACCTGGATAATTTTTATACCAGCGTCCCGCTCTTCAAGTGCCTCGCTTCCAGAAGGACTGCGGCATGCGGCACTGCTAGAAAAAATCTTAGAGGCCTCCCTAAAACACTGCTTGGGCAAACACTCAGAAGGGGTGAGAGCAGGGCACATTCTAGTAGCAACATATTGTGTGTCAAGTACAAGGACAAGAGAGATGTCCTTGTATTGACAACAATACATGGCCACACCAGTACCCATGTACCTGTACGAGGTACCAGTACAGAGACCCCCAAACCAGATTGCATCCTGGACTACAATAGGTACATGGGAGGGGTGGACTTGTCAGATCAAGTCCTGAAGCCCTACAGCGCTACGCGGAAATCGAGGGTGTGGTATAAGAAGCTGGCCGTGCACATCATACAGATGGCATTGTACAATGCGTACGTGCTACGTCGATGTGCAGGCCAGAGGGGAACTTTCCTGGAATTTCAAGAGGTGGTTATAAAGAACCTAATTTTTGGCGACCAGGAAGGAGGGGCACCCAGTACTTCTGGAAGCGAGGCCACACGCATCGTACCAGGGCAACACTTTCCAGGAGAAGTTCCCCAAACTGGCAAGAAGGGAAAAAGTCAAAAGAGGTGCAAAGTGTGCTATAAGAGGGGGATAAGGAAGGACACAACATACCAATGCGACACGTGTCCCGAAAAACCAGGGCTCTGTATGAAAGATTGTTTTAAAATTTACCATACATCCATTGATTTTTAATTTACCCTGATGCACTCCGCACAGCTTATCCCCCTCATCTTTCCCTTTTGAGCCCTGCCATGTGCCCAAGCAGCAAATAACAGCCACATGTAGGGTATTGCCGTACCCGGGAGAACCCACATTACAATTTATGGGGTGTATGTCTCCGGTGGCACATGCTGGGCACAATATATCGGACACTGAAATGGCATATATGTATAGGAAATTGCAAATCTCACTTTGCACCATCTACTGCGCATTACCTTTTACACAATAACTGTTGGGTCAAAATGCTCACTACACTCTAGATGAATGTCTTAAGGGGTGTAGTTTTTAAAATGGGGTCACTTCTCGGGGGTTTCAACTGTACTGGTACCTCAGGGGTTCTGCCTACATGACTTAGCACCAGAAAAGCTCCAGTAGGCTAAATGGTGGTCCTTCCCTTCTGAGCCCTGTCGTGTGCCCAGGCAGCTAATAACAGCCACATGTAGGGTATTGCCGTACCCGGGAGAACCCACATTACAATTTATGGGGTGTATGTCTCCAGTGGCACATGCTGGGCACAATATATCAGACACTGAAATGGCATATATGCATAGGAAATTGCAAATCTCACTTTGCACCATCTGCTGCGCATTACCTTTTACACAATAACTGTGGGGTCAAAATGCTCACTACACCACTAGATGAATGTCTTAAGGGGTGTAGTTTTTAAAATGGGGTCACTTCTCGGGGGTTTCAACTGTACTGGTACCTCAGGGGTTCTGCCTACATGACTTAGCACCAGAAAAGCTCCAGTAGGCTAAATGGTGGTCCTTCCCTTCTGAGCCCTGTCGTGTGCCCAGGCAGCTAATAACAGCCACATGTAGGGTATTGCCGTACCCGGGAGAACCCACATTACAATTTATGGGGTGTATGTCTCCAGTGGCACATGCTGGGCACAATATATCAGACACTGAAATGGCATATATGCATAGGAAATTGCAAATCTCACTTTGCACCATCTGCTGCGCATTACCTTTTACACAATAACTGTGGGGTCAAAATGCTCACTACACCACTAGATGAATGTCTTAAGGGGTGTAGTTTTTAAAATGGGGTCACTTCTCGGGGGTTTCAACTGTACTGGTACCTCAGGGGTTCTGCCTACATGACTTAGCACCAGAAAAGCTCCAGTAGGCTAAATGGTGGTCCTTCCCTTCTGAGCCCTGTCGTGTGCCCAGGCAGCTAATAACAGCCACATGTAGGGTATTGCCGTACCCGGGAGAACCCACATTACAATTTATGGGGTGTATGTCTCCAGTGGCACATGCTGGGCACAATATATCAGACACTGAAATGGCATATATGCATAGGAAATTGCAAATCTCACTTTGCACCATCTGCTGCGCATTACCTTTTACACAATAACTGTGGGGTCAAAATGCTCACTACACCACTAGATGAATGTCTTAAGGGGTGTAGTTTTTAAAATGGGGTCACTTCTCGGGGGTTTCAACTGTACTGGTACCTCAGGGGTTCTGCCTACATGACTTAGCACCAGAAAAGCTCCAGTAGGCTAAATGGTGGTCCTTCCCTTCTGAGCCCTGTCGTGTGCCCAGGCAGCTAATAACAGCCACATGTAGGGTATTGCCGTACCCGGGAGAACCCACATTACAATTTATGGGGTGTATGTCTCCAGTGGCACATGCTGGGCACAATATATCAGACACTGAAATGGCATATATGCATAGGAAATTGCAAATCTCACTTTGCACCATCTGCTGCGCATTACCTTTTACACAATAACTGTGGGGTCAAAATGCTCACTACACCACTAGATGAATGTCTTAAGGGGTGTAGTTTTTAAAATGGGGTCACTTCTCGGGGGTTTCAACTGTACTGGTACCTCAGGGGTTCTGCCTACATGACTTAGCACCAGAAAAGCTCCAGTAGGCTAAATGGTGGTCCTTCCCTTCTGAGCCCTGTCGTGTGCCCAGGCAGCTAATAACAGCCACATGTAGGGTATTGCCGTACCCGGGAGAACCCACATTACAATTTATGGGGTGTATGTCTCCAGTGGCACATGCTGGGCACAATATATCAGACACTGAAATGGCATATATGCATAGGAAATTGCAAATCTCACTTTGCACCATCTGCTGCGCATTACCTTTTACACAATAACTGTGGGGTCAAAATGCTCACTACACCACTAGATGAATGTCTTAAGGGGTGTAGTTTTTAAAATGGGGTCACTTCTCGGGGGTTTCAACTGTACTGGTACCTCAGGGGTTCTGCCTACATGACTTAGCACCAGAAAAGCTCCAGTAGGCTAAATGGTGGTCCTTCCCTTCTGAGCCCTGTCGTGTGCCCAGGCAGCTAATAACAGCCACATGTAGGGTATTGCCGTACCCGGGAGAACCCACATTACAATTTATGGGGTGTATGTCTCCAGTGGCACATGCTGGGCACAATATATCAGACACTGAAATGGCATATATGCATAGGAAATTGCAAATCTCACTTTGCACCATCTGCTGCGCATTACCTTTTACACAATAACTGTGGGGTCAAAATGCTCACTACACCACTAGATGAATGTCTTAAGGGGTGTAGTTTTTAAAATGGGGTCACTTCTCGGGGGTTTCAACTGTACTGGTACCTCAGGGGTTCTGCCTACATGACTTAGCACCAGAAAAGCTCCAGTAGGCTAAATGGTGGTCCTTCCCTTCTGAGCCCTGTCGTGTGCCCAGGCAGCTAATAACAGCCACATGTAGGGTATTGCCGTACCCGGGAGAACCCACATTACAATTTATGGGGTGTATGTCTCCAGTGGCACATGCTGGGCACAATATATCAGACACTGAAATGGCATATATGCATAGGAAATTGCAAATCTCACTTTGCACCATCTGCTGCGCATTACCTTTTACACAATAACTGTGGGGTCAAAATGCTCACTACACCACTAGATGAATGTCTTAAGGGGTGTAGTTTTTAAAATGGGGTCACTTCTCGGGGGTTTCAACTGTACTGGTACCTCAGGGGTTCTGCCTACATGACTTAGCACCAGAAAAGCTCCAGTAGGCTAAATGGTGGTCCTTCCCTTCTGAGCCCTGTCGTGTGCCCAGGCAGCTAATAACAGCCACATGTAGGGTATTGCCGTACCCGGGAGAACCCACATTACAATTTATGGGGTGTATGTCTCCAGTGGCACATGCTGGGCACAATATATCAGACACTGAAATGGCATATATGCATAGGAAATTGCAAATCTCACTTTGCACCATCTGCTGCGCATTACCTTTTACACAATAACTGTGGGGTCAAAATGCTCACTACACCACTAGATGAATGTCTTAAGGGGTGTAGTTTTTAAAATGGGGTCACTTCTCGGGGGTTTCAACTGTACTGGTACCTCAGGGGTTCTGCCTACATGACTTAGCACCAGAAAAGCTCCAGTAGGCTAAATGGTGGTCCTTCCCTTCTGAGCCCTGTCGTGTGCCCAGGCAGCTAATAACAGCCACATGTAGGGTATTGCCGTACCCGGGAGAACCCACATTACAATTTATGGGGTGTATGTCTCCAGTGGCACATGCTGGGCACAATATATCAGACACTGAAATGGCATATATGCATAGGAAATTGCAAATCTCACTTTGCACCATCTGCTGCGCATTACCTTTTACACAATAACTGTGGGGTCAAAATGCTCACTACACCACTAGATGAATGTCTTAAGGGGTGTAGTTTTTAAAATGGGGTCACTTCTCGGGGGTTTCAACTGTACTGGTACCTCAGGGGTTCTGCCTACATGACTTAGCACCAGAAAAGCTCCAGTAGGCTAAATGGTGGTCCTTCCCTTCTGAGCCCTGTCGTGTGCCCAGGCAGCTAATAACAGCCACATGTAGGGTATTGCCGTACCCGGGAGAACCCACATTACAATTTATGGGGTGTATGTCTCCAGTGGCACATGCTGGGCACAATATATCAGACACTGAAATGGCATATATGCATAGGAAATTGCAAATCTCACTTTGCACCATCTGCTGCGCATTACCTTTTACACAATAACTGTGGGGTCAAAATGCTCACTACACCACTAGATGAATGTCTTAAGGGGTGTAGTTTTTAAAATGGGGTCACTTCTCGGGGGTTTCAACTGTACTGGTACCTCAGGGGTTCTGCCTACATGACTTAGCACCAGAAAAGCTCCAGTAGGCTAAATGGTGGTCCTTCCCTTCTGAGCCCTGTCGTGTGCCCAGGCAGCTAATAACAGCCACATGTAGGGTATTGCCGTACCCGGGAGAACCCACATTACAATTTATGGGGTGTATGTCTCCAGTGGCACATGCTGGGCACAATATATCAGACACTGAAATGGCATATATGCATAGGAAATTGCAAATCTCACTTTGCACCATCTGCTGCGCATTACCTTTTACACAATAACTGTGGGGTCAAAATGCTCACTACACCACTAGATGAATGTCTTAAGGGGTGTAGTTTTTAAAATGGGGTCACTTCTCGGGGGTTTCAACTGTACTGGTACCTCAGGGGTTCTGCCTACATGACTTAGCACCAGAAAAGCTCCAGTAGGCTAAATGGTGGTCCTTCCCTTCTGAGCCCTGTCGTGTGCCCAGGCAGCTAATAACAGCCACATGTAGGGTATTGCCGTACCCGGGAGAACCCACATTACAATTTATGGGGTGTATGTCTCCAGTGGCACATGCTGGGCACAATATATCAGACACTGAAATGGCATATATGCATAGGAAATTGCAAATCTCACTTTGCACCATCTGCTGCGCATTACCTTTTACACAATAACTGTGGGGTCAAAATGCTCACTACACCACTAGATGAATGTCTTAAGGGGTGTAGTTTTTAAAATGGGGTCACTTCTCGGGGGTTTCAACTGTACTGGTACCTCAGGGGTTCTGCCTACATGACTTAGCACCAGAAAAGCTCCAGTAGGCTAAATGGTGGTCCTTCCCTTCTGAGCCCTGTCGTGTGCCCAGGCAGCTAATAACAGCCACATGTAGGGTATTGCCGTACCCGGGAGAACCCACATTACAATTTATGGGGTGTATGTCTCCAGTGGCACATGCTGGGCACAATATATCAGACACTGAAATGGCATATATGCATAGGAAATTGCAAATCTCACTTTGCACCATCTGCTGCGCATTACCTTTTACACAATAACTGTGGGGTCAAAATGCTCACTACACCACTAGATGAATGTCTTAAGGGTGTAGTTTTTAAAATGGGGTCACTTCTCGGGGGTTTCAACTGTACTGGTACCTCAGGGGTTCTGCCTACATGACTTAGCACCAGAAAAGCTCCAGTAGGCTAAATGGTGGTCCTTCCCTTCTGAGCCCTGTCGTGTGCCCAGGCAGCTAATAACAGCCACATGTAGGGTATTGCCGTACCCGGGAGAACCCACATTACAATTTATGGGGTGTATGTCTCCAGTGGCACATGCTGGGCACAATATATCAGACACTGAAATGGCATATATGCATAGGAAATTGCAAATCTCACTTTGCACCATCTGCTGCGCATTACCTTTTACACAATAACTGTGGGGTCAAAATGCTCACTACACCACTAGATGAATGTCTTAAGGGTGTAGTTTTTAAAATGGGGTCACTTCTCGGGGGTTTCAACTGTACTGGTACCTCAGGGTTCTGCCTACATGACTTAGCACCAGAAAAGCTCCAGTAGGCTAAATGGTGGTCCTTCCCTTCTGAGCCCTGTCGTGTGCCCAGGCAGCTAATAACAGCCACATGTAGGGTATTGCCGTACCCGGGAGAACCCACATTACAATTTATGGGGTGTATGTCTCCAGTGGCACATGCTGGGCACAATATATCAGACACTGAAATGGCATATATGCATAGGAAATTGCAAATCTCACTTTGCACCATCTGCTGCGCATTACCTTTTACACAATACTGTGGGGTCAAAATGC